>NC_080171.1:7144618-7216550 GCF_950295315.1 Erinaceus europaeus
GGCACTGCTCAGCTCTGGTTTAGGTGGTGCTGGGGATTTAAACCTGGGACCTCGGAGTCTTAGGCATGAAACTCTCTTTGAATAACCATTATACTGTGTCCCCAGCCCACAAGGAAACATTTAAAAAAATATTTATTTATTTATTCCCTTTTGTTGCCCTTGTTTTTTTTTTTAATTGTAGTTATTGATGTCGTCACTGTTGGATAGGACAGAGAGAAATGGAGAGAGGAGGGGAAGACAGAGAGGGGGAAAGAAAGACAGACACCTGCAGACCTACTTCACTGCCTGTGAAGCGACAACCCTGCAGGTGTGGAGCCGGGTACTAGGAAACATTTTTTAATTCATAGCTATATGAGATAATGGATGTTAGATAAGTCTGTGAATCATTTTGCTTTATATATATATGACATTACTAATAATTATCTATTACCTTCTTAAACTCTAATAAAGCAAGAAACTTTCCTCTAAAATCTTCTGTTTTGTTTTGTAAAATATTCTCTTTAAAATCTGTATTTCCCCCAGTCCTGGAACCTCTGGGACTTTGCTAGTATTTCTTCACGCTTCTCCTCTTGATCCCTATCCTATGATACTGCCTCTCCTGACCTCCAGCAGTGCAACCCGTACCACCTCAACATGTTTCACTTCAGACTGTGTCCAGAGATGACGCCTTTGATATCAACCCTTCAACTTCAATACGTGCTGAGACTTCTCCTAAAACATGGGACCTCCTAGTTCCATTTCAAATGGTGCATTCCCTAACAAAGTTACAGACCCTAGACACAGACCAGGGCCCAAGAGACAGGGTGTATTTGCACATGTATCCATAAGTTAGGGAAAATATATACCTCAAAGTAAAAGTTCTCAGTCATCTGCTGTGAATGGACTTGGACTCAATAAAGAAGAACCAGCAAAGAAGACATCAGAAAGTACCTAATTAAATATTGACTAGTTAGGCCAAGATACCCTTCTCTCCTTCCCCCATTTCACTTCCCTCAATCACTTAAGAAGTGAGACAGTCACTTGCCCTTACCCAGCTTTTATAGTGCTTTCTTTATCTGATGAACTAGATTTTCTCCAGCTGTTCAAGCATTGAGGATCACTTGTTCTATCCAAACCTCTATTAGGAGAGAGTCTCCCTCCTTTGGGCTTTTCTACTAGATTACCAGGCTTACTAGATCTAAGTCTGATTAGAGAATTTCTGATGCCTCTTTAGACCCTTCTACTAGGATTCCAGGCTTATTAGGTCTAAGTCCAATCACAGAGAACTATTAAGCACTTTTATTACTTTGTGTTGTATAATTGCCCGTTGCCTGTGGATATGTGTATATCTGTACCCAGTACCCTAAGCCCTAGCCTGTATCTGTATCTATTATCTGTAAATTTGTTAGATCATGTGCCATCTGAAATGGAATTCTGTAGTCTTATGTGTTGGGAGGTTGACACGTCAGGCTTGGAGTCTCTGGAAACAATCGGCAGTATAAAGGCAGCAGCAGCATAATGTGGCCTGGCAGCACTGGTAGTGTTGACGTAATGGAGGTCAACAGAGGCAGGATGGTAAGGGATCAGAGAGAAGAAACATCAGGAAAGATGGGCAGAGTCCTAGAGGTTGCATGACTAGGAGAAATAAGGATCTTCAAGAAAAAGAGAAGAAGGGTCCCTTGTAGTCTTAGAAAGAATTTAAAATAGCAATAGTTAATTATTATTATGACCACATTAGTGGGGGGTTTGTATTTCTATGAAAATCCAGTGGTTAGAATCTAATGTATAAGGCCTGGCCTCACTATAGCTTGTGCCACTTAGGGGTATTTACTAATCACAATATCTAATCACAAAAAAATAATTTGTCAATATCATAATATTGACAAAGCCAAATAATTTTTACCTATCTTGTCTAAGGTTGTAAGTAACTTTGATATTTTTTTTAAAAACTGTTACATGTGGGGGCCTGGCAGTAGCACAGCGGGTTAAGCACAAGGACTGGCATAAAGATCCAGGTTCCAGGTTCAAGCCCCCGGCTCCCCATCTGCAGGGTGGTCATTTCACAGGCAGTGAAACAGTTCTGCAGGTGTCTATCTTTCTCTCCTCCTCTTGTCTTCCCCTCCTCTCTCTATTTCTCTCTGTCTTATCCAACAACGACAGCAATAACAACAACAATAATAACAGCAACAATGAACAACAAGGGCAACATAAGGGGAAAAAATGGCCTCCAGGAGCAGTGGATTCATAGTGCAGGCACTGAGCCCCAGAGATAATCCTGGAGGCAAAGAAAGAAAAAAAAACTACACATACAAATATGCTTTTAGAGCTCCTTGAAAAATTTAAGCCCAGTGCCAGAATTTGGTCATCTTATGGAACTAAAGCACTAATATTTAGGCTAAAGAAAATATGTATACTCATAGCTATGGTCTAGGCAGCTGGAGAACTTGAAGTACTGAATCTATTTTGCCAATATATTCAATCAGTAGTGATTTATGAAATGATAAATTAGTAAGATTAAAATTCCACCACCTTTTCCCTCCAGCCTATCTCCCACCCCCCATCTCCCACATAACCACTATAGTTTTCCACAGCTCTGGTTATGGGTTTTCTTTGGTTAGTTGTTTGTTTTCAAGTTCCTGTGTTCAACTCTCTACAGTTCCACTAGTGAAACCATCCTGTAATTGTCCTTTTGCTCCATATTTACTTCACTGTACATACGGTCTAATTTCATCCATTTTATCTCAAAAGTACAATAATTTTTTTTATTGCTGAGTAGCACTCTCTTGAATGTATGTCCCATAGTGTTTTTATCCAGTCATCTATTGAAAGGCATTTTAGTTGCTTCCATACTTTGATTATTGTGAATAATGAAGCTATGAACATGGGAGCACATATACCCCTTGACATTAATGTTATTATCTCTTACTGGGCTAGCTTCGATGGAGAGAGAGAGGAGGAATTCGTGGCAGCATGGTAATACAATTCTTTATTGATGTGAATGCTCCAGAGTCAGGTATGAGCACATTGGGTTTAGGCCACATGGAGCTAGCAAAATGGCCACCTCCTGCTATGCACACCATCCCTTCTCCAGGTCGGGACTCAGAAGAGAAAGAGAGAGAGAGGGAAGAAGAAAGAGTGGAAACAGAAGTGACTTTTATAGGAGAATTCTGGAAGTGGCAATTTGGGATGGAATTGGCTAGGGAAGAGGGTGGAAAAAAGATAAAGGCATTCTGGGAATGTAGAAAGCTGGCAGGATTAGCAATACCCAGAAGGGATAATGTGGTGGGGATATGTAAATAATACTTTCATGGAAATATAGTGGTTTGTGGGCCCTGCCAATATTCAACCACATATGCACAATATCCCAACAATCTCTTTTGGGTAAATGCCTAGGAGTGGAATTGCAGGATCATAAGGTATTTCCATCGGTATGTGTTTAAGGATTCTCCATACTGTTCTCCATAATAGTTGTACCTGTTTGCATTCCTGCCAGCAGTGCAAGAGTCCCTCTCTCTCTCTCTCTCCACATCCTTTCCAACACTTATCCTCTCCTGTTTTGTTGATGAAGGCCATTATCACAGATGGGAGGTGATATCTCAATGTGGTTTTAATTTGCATTCCTCTGGTGAGGAATGATTTGGAGCATTTTGGTGTATGTGTGTGAGCCATGTGTATCTCCTTTAGAGAACTGTCTATTCATATATTCTGCTAACTTTTATATTGGGCTTTTCTTTTTTTCTCTTTGTTAAACTGTACGAATTCCTTATAGATGTCTGATATCAACTGCTTGTCTGAAGAGTGTTATGCAAATATGTTCTCCCAGTTGCTAGGTTTCCTGTTTATCCTTATGGAATTTGCTTTTGATGTGTAGAAGCTTTTTAATTTGATAGAGTCCCATTTGTTCTATCTTGTTTTTGTTTTCCTTGCCTGTGGGGTGGAGTCTCCAAATACATCTTTAGTGTGTCATGTAATGTCTCACTAATATGTTCCTCTATGTACTTTATACTTTCAGGTCCCTAGTATCCAGATCTTCAATCTATTTTGAGCTGATCTTGGTGGATGGTGTTAGCTGCTGTTCTAGTTTCATTTTTCTGCACAGGGCTTTCCAGTTCTCCCAGCACCATTTGTTAGATCTTCTTTTCCCCAGTGGGCAGTTTTGATTCCTTTGTCATACATAAGATACCTATACATGTGTGTGTTAGTTCTACTCCAGCTGTCGATATACCCATTTTTGTCCTAATACCACACTTTTTTAACTATTTCTTTGTAGTAGAACTTGAAGTTGGGTATTGTTATGCCTCCATTTTCCTTCTTTTTCTTTAGGAGTGCTTTTGCTATTTTTAATAGCTCTACATGAATTTTTTAATAAGTTGCTCAATTTATTTGAAATATGTCATTGGGATTTTAATAGGGATCGCATTGAATATATGTATTGCTTTTGGCAGAATTGCCATTTTAATGATATTTATTCTTCCAATCCATGAACAGGGATGTTCTTCCATTCCTTTGTACCATCCTCTACCTCTTTTAACAGTGTCTTCTGAGTCGGGTGGTAGCACAGCAGGTTAAGTGCATGTAACATGAAGTACAAGGACCAGCATAAGGAATTTGGTTCGAGCCCCCAGCTCGATTCACAGGCGGTGAAGCAGGTCTGCAGGTGTCTGTCTTTCTCTCCCCCTCTCTGTCTTCTCCTCCTCTCTCCATTTCTCTCTGTCCTATCCAACAATGACAATATCAATAATAATAACTACAACAATAAAACAACAAGGGCAACAAAAGGGAATAAATAAATACTATTTTTTTAAAAAGTGTCTTACAGTTTTCATTGAAAAGGTCATTCACATCCGTTGTTAGGTTTATTACCACACATTTCATCTTTTGGGATTTGACTATAAATGGAACTGCTTCCTTCACTGCACTTTCCTCTGGTCCATCTTTTGTGTAGAGAAATGCCATTGATTTGTGGGTATTGATTTTGTAATATGCTACTTTACTGACTGTTGATGATTAGTTTCTTTTCTTTTTTTTTTTTTGGTAGAATTTCCAGGGTCCTCTAGGTATATCAACATATCATCTGCAAATAATAATAATTTGATTTTTATCCTTTCCAATTTGGATTTCTTTGACATGCCTTTCTTGCCTGATTATGATGGCAATGACTTCTAGGTCTATGTTGAATACAAGTAGTGAGAGTGAGCATCCTTGCCTAGTTCCTGATTTTAGGGGGAAGGCTTTCAATTTTTCCCTCATCATATTGATGCTAGCCATGGATTTGCCATATATAGCCTTTATTATGTTGAGGAATTTGCCTCCCACTTCCAGTTTCTTGAGGACCTTTATATTAAATGAATGTTGAAACTTGTCAAATGATTTTTCTGTGTCACTTGTTAAAATCATGTGATTTTTATCTTTTCTTTTTGTTAATATAGTGGATCACACTGAATGACCTGTGAATGTTGAACCATCCCTATTTCTCAGGGATGAATACCACTTGGTCTTGGTGGATTATTCTTTTAATATATATTTTTAATTAAAAATATTTATGTATTTATTCCCTTTTGTTGCCCTTGTTTTTTATTGTTGTAGTTATTATTGTTGTTGTTGTTGATGTCATTGTTGGATAGCACAGAGAGAAATAGAGAGAGGAGGGGAAGATGGAGAGGGGGAGAGAAAGATAGACACCTGTAGACCTGCTTCACCACCTGGCCTGTGAAGTGACTCCCCTGCAGTTGGGGAGCTGGGGGCTCAAACCGGGATCCTTATGCAGGTCCTTGTATTTTGCACCACCTGCTCTTAACCCCCTGCACCAACACCCAACTCCCTATTTTTTAAATATGTTTTTGGGTATGGTTTGCCAATGTTTTGTTAAGAATCTTTGAATAAATGTGCATCATTGATATAGATCTATAGTTTTTTTTTTATGGAGTACTTTCCTACTTTGGGTATCAGAGTAGTGTTAGCCTTATAGAATGAGTTTGGGAGTATTTCCTCTTTTTCTATTTGCTGGAAGAGTTTGAGGAAGATGAGTGTTAGTTATTCTTTGAATGTTTTATAAAATTCATTAATCTAACCATCTGTGTTTGGACTTTTGTTTATGGAGAATCTTTTAATTTCAATTTCTTTACTAGAGAGTAGACTGTTGTGCTTATCTACTTCCTCTTGTATCAAGGTTGGTAGTTGGTATGTGTTCATTTCTTCTAAGTTGTCCAGTTTATTTCCATACAGATGTCCGTAATAGTCTTGCATGATCCTTTGCATCTCTTCCTCATCTGTTGTGATATACCATAGCTTTCTTTCTCTTTCTCTTAGTGAGTGTAGTTAGTGGTTTATCTGTTTTATTTATCCTTTCAAAGAACCAGCTCTTGGTTTAATTACTCTTCCTAGTGGTCATTTTGTTTTCTATTTCATTGATTTCTGCTCTGATTTTAACTGTTTCCTGTCTCCTGCTGATTTTCGGATCTTTTTGTTGCTCCATTTCTAGTTGGTTCAGTTGAGTTATTAGGTCTTTTACTGGTGATCTCTCTTCTTTATTAATGTGGGCCTGTATTGCCATATACTTACCTCTCAGGACTGCTTTCATTGCATCCCATTAGGTCTGATAGCTGTTTTTTTCATTTCCATTGGTATCAAGGCAATTCTTAATTTCCTTTTTAATCCACTCAATGACCCATGTATTGTTCAGAAGCATGTTGTTTAGTCACTAGACTCTGGGGAAAAAAATCTTTTCTTTATGTGGTTGATTTCTAAATTCATACCATCATGGTCTGAGAATATGCACTTTATAATTTTAATATTTTCATATTAAAACAAGCATATGACCAATCCTTGTGAATGTTCCATGTGTGTTGGAGAAAAATGTGTATTTATTTCTTTTGGGATGAAAAGTTCTGTATATATCTGCTAGGTCCATTTCATCTATAGTTTCATTTAAGACATCTATTTCATGTTGATTTTTTTTTTTGTCCAGATTATCTGTCTCTTGCTATGAGTGGTTTATTAAGATCTCTGCTACTCTGTTGCTGTCAATGTTTTCCTTAAGTTCAGTAAGTACTTTTGATATATATTTGGGTACACCTGAGTTTGGGACATATATATTTATAGTGGTTATGTCTTTTTATTGATTAGTCCTTTAACCATTATTAGTGTCCCTCTCTGTCTCTGCTTACTTTCTTTACCTAAAAGTCTATCTTAGCAGAGAACAGAATATCTTTACCTGCCCTTTTTGTGAATTATTATCTTGTAATATTTTGTTCCATCCTCTTACATTAAACTTCCTTTTGTCTTTCCTTTGGATGTATGTTTCCTAAATATATATCATGGATGGATCCTGTTCTTTACTCAATTTAGCTATTATGAGTCTCTTGACAGGTGAATTTAGGCTGTCCAAATTTAGTGTGATTATTGATATATGTGATTTATTTATGTCCATTCTGATTTTTCTTTTGAATTTCTTTTAAATTGTTGATTCTTTTTTTATATTTATTTTTTTCCTTTTGTTGTTTTTTATTGTTGTTGTTATTCATGTCATTGTTGGGTAGCACAGAGAGAAATGGAGAGAAGAGGGGAAGACAGAGGGGGTAGAGAAAGATAGACACCCGCAGACCTGCTTCGCTGCCTGTGAAGTGACTCCCCTGCAGGTGGGGAGCCAGGAGCTCAAACCAGGATCCTTGCACCGGTCCTTAAATTGTTGATTCTTTGCCCATTTGTTTCTACCAGTCATTTGGTGTAGATGAGTTTCACTGATTTCTCTTGTGCTTTCTGTAAATTTCTATTGTTTGTTTTGTACTGTCATTATCATAAGTGCAATAATTACCATAGTGTATCTAAAAAAAAAGTCCTTTTTGAGTGTCTTGATTAATTAACATTTGATAGAGTGATTTTGCCCATTAATTCTCTCCCCTTTCCTGTTTAATTGTTCTTTCCTATTTGTATTGTATTCTTAGTTCTAGTTTACTGCTATTCACCTGACTTAGAATATTGCTTCCTCTTTTCTTGTGAAACTCTTTTCAGTAATTCTTGTAAGGTGGGGTTGATGGTGGCAAATTTCTTTAGCATTAGATTATTTCTCCCTCACATTTTGAAGATAATTTTGCAGAATACAAGATCTATGGTTGGAATTCCCTCTCGTTTAGTACTTTGAATATGTCATTCCATTCTCTTCTTGGCTCTAGGGTTTATGAAGAGAAGTGTAATGAATGCCTGATAACTCTACCTTTGTAGATAACTTCTTTCCTTAGCAGCATGCAATTTTTCCTGGTCATTGAGTCATGAGAGTTTTATAATGATGTGTCTTGGTGTTGGTTGTTTTTGCATTAATGTACCTGGATGTTCACTCTGCCTCAAATAAGTATGTTCTGAGGATTGCCTAAGTGAGGAAAATTAGCTAAAATTTCCCTGAATATGGTGTTCCTTTAGCCTGTCCCCTTCCTCAGGAATTTATTTCAATTTACATTTGACCTGTTGATGGAGTCTGCAATTTCACAGTCACTTCATTCTTTCTAACTTTTCCCCCTCTCTCATCTTTAAATTGAAAGAGTGGGGTAATTATATCCCACTTATATATTCTTACTTCTCCGTACTTACGTGAGAAGTGAGTCTACTTCCTAAGCCTTCTACCTGAGCTGTACTGCATTCAAAGTATCTTTCTCTTCCTGTAATTCTGCTTGATGTTTTTCAAACTTCTTCGTGAAATATTCTTTCAACTCTTGAATGTGCTTCTCCATACTATGCTTAGATTCATGGAAATGCCTCATGATGAGCTTTCTGGAGTCTTTCTCTGATAGTCCCTCTATGTCTTTATTTTATTGGAGTCCTTGTGTTTCATTTGTACCTGATTTGGCTTGTTTTGTTTTTTTCTTCAGTATTTCTGTTTACACATTTGTTGTGCTGGTTATTGCTGGCCAGCAGGTGATTCTATTGTGTGGTCTCTGGGCTTCACTCTCTTGATTTTTTTGCCTGTTGGAGGGGTGGGGGTTGGGGTTAGGGTTCTGTTGTTATTGTTGTTGTCTCCTTGAGCTATTTTGTGCATGTATATGGTTTCTCTGTATTATTTTAAACTAAAATCAATCCTTAAGGGTTTGGTGCAGGGCTGCAAATGTGTTCATAGATGCAGGGTTAATTTTATCCTTTAGATCTTGTCAGCTACAGCATATCATATTTTATATTTTGGTGACAGACTGAACTTTTGGTCATAAGTTCTACCTCCTTTTTCTTTTTGATGTGTCTTTGCCTGTAATGCAGCAGGCTAACACCCCTGAAGTCATGTATCAAAAAGTCATAAATTCCCTTCTCTAACAGTCAGCACTATGGGTTGTCATGACTGTTTGCTTTGTGTGTGAGAGAAAAAGACACCGACACCGTGCTCTGCCAGAGCTCTAAATTCTTTGTGTTTTGCTTCAGTTCCACATCCCTTCTTACCCCAACCACACACACAAGCACCCACCTGAGGACTGCTGTTTCTGTGGATGTCTCAGCTGTAATTGGTGAGTTTTGATAAGTTTGAAAGTTGTAGTTATGTGTTATTTTGGGGGAGGTACGTTCTGTTCCCTGTTATTCCATGGCCTCACCTCATATAACTCCCCAAGGGAATTTTGGATATGGGCTCAGTGAATGTTTTACAAACAGTGCCTTCTAGGATTTTTGAACACTTATAGTTTTCTTAGAGGTTGCTGTCTTAGGGGTTGAACAAAATGGTATGAGAAGATGTTAGAGATTCTTTCCTATTTAAACTTCAAGCAGAGAAACACCTGTTTTATTTGTTAACTATCCAATATGAATTAATGTAAAGAAAGAGTACAACTACTGCTAAATACTTAGCCATATCTCATCTATCTAGTAGAGTAGTAAACAGTGGCTGAATTTTTTTTTCTTAAAGAAATGTTTCTTTGATATAATTATCATTTACTTATAAAGGCTAATATATCCATTCAGTAAGTTATTGAAACACTAAATAAAACATTTTGTGTGCTTCTGAAATCATCCTCATATTTTTCCTCAGAGGGAATGTTTTCATAAGATTTTAAACTTCATAAAATCAAGAGCATTGAACTATTAATTTTAATTTAAATGAAGCATAGTTCCTGTTACATAGGCACTCTAAATATTTGATAAATATATACACAAGGAATTAAAATAATGTATTAGTTGGATCTCCAAGAGATCTTCTGACAGACTATAGAAATAAAACTAAAATCTTGAACATTATAGTGTTTTTATTAGTCTTTTAAACTGAATGCATATGTACATATGTCCCAATATGTTAATCACTTTACATTAACATTAAGTCTATAGCAATGAAATTACATATCGATTGGTGCCAGAGAAGAGCTGAACATTTGGCTCTGAAGCAGTGTCATTCCTTTCATCTGTGAACACTCAGTCTCCCCACCCTTTTAAGTGGATGCTGGAATCTTTAGTTATCAATAGTAATAGAATTCTGGCAAAGATATTTCTCACAGAAGGGATATGTAACTTCCTGTCCTGTGATGCACTGACTCACTTAATGGCTACCCTTGTGAATGTCAATTAACATTAGTTTTTGCTTTTTCTAGTCTCACTTTCAGACAAGCCTAGAATCTTCGAGATTGAGTCCGAGCTGGAAGCATTGAAACACCCCTGGAGGCACTCGGCAGCTAACTGATCCATGGTTATTTGACTTGGGTTTGTCCAGACTGCTGCCTGGACATTGTGATTTTCTCAGACATACCTTTGGGGTTTGAGATTAAAACAGTGTGCATCAGTAGTGAATGGAGATAGTGTTTTATTCAGTTTCACTCAAAATGTTAAGCGAACTGCTATTAGTTCACATCCATATACACACTTGTGCACACACACACACACACACACACATACACACACACCCATGCATCCACAAAAAACGCACAAAAAACGTGGACACATACATGGAAAGATTCTTTAGTAAGAATGGATACTAAGATTTTAAGTACAGATCAAGAAAGGTAAAAGTGAGATGACTGCTCTTAGGAACTTTAGCTTGGCTAATTTTGAGAGTGAGTATCTTTTCACATTTCTTTAACTCTGACATTTCACTTTCCATCCTCTGGTCCTGACCCCAGAGTTCAATCATTTCTGAAGCCAAACTGAGTTCCAGTCGCTCGCAGTTATTAACCTACTTATCATGACTTTTTCATTTTATTGGGAAGTTAATAGCATGTAGTGCAGCTGTGAACACAGAGGTACAGTTTCTCCTCCCTCAGTGAGTCCTTGCAAATAGTCTGACCCACTGCTTTTACACCATCATCTATTGGGTCCCCAACGTCCTTTGCACTTTTTTTTTTAACCTCCAGTGTTATTGTTGGGGCTTAGTGCCAGCACTGTGAATCCACTGCTCCTGAAAGTCTTTTTCCTTCTTCTTCTCCTTCTCCTCCTCCTCCTCCTCCTCCTCCTCCTCCTCCTCCTCCTTCTTCTTCTTCTTTTCCATTTTATTGGATAGGACAGAGAAACTTAATGAATCCACCTCTCAGACTCATCTTAGAAAGGAGCTAGTAAGAATTCTGCTAAGTGAGATAAGTCAGAAAGACAAAGACGAGTATGGGATCCGACTCTGTGTTTTCCCTCTATGTTCTCGTCTCTTAACTTTCCAGCTGTAAGTGAGATATTTTGGTGTTTGCGTTTCTCTTTTTGACCAATCTCACTTACCATGGTTCCACCCAAGATGAAGCAAAGGAAATTACTTCATCATTTCTAAGAGCTGAGAAGTATTCCAATATGTATAATGCCACAGGATTTTTATTTTTAGCTACTCATCTGACATTGGGCGTCTGAGTTGCTTCCAAGTTTTGGCTATTACAAATTGTGCTGCTGTGGACACATAACCTACATATTTGTATGCTCTTTACCAATGTTTCTCCTTTTCTTGTCTAACTTTCCATTTTTTCTCACAGATGCATCCTCGAATTACCTTTCTTTCTCCTCCTCCTCCTCCTTTGCTCTTCCTGGTGATTTAACATTGCTTTACAAAATCATCAGATTCTTCTCAGCTTCCACTATGGAAACCCAAGTCAAGGGAGCCTTTACTGATGCCGTGCTCCACTCCTGCACATAAGTCTATGCTTATTATTTTTTTTAAATTTACCTTTATTTGTTGGATAGAGAAAGCTGGAAATTGAGAGAGGAAGAGGGCTATAGAGAGGGAGAGAGACAGAGAGACACCTGCAGCCCTGCTTCACCACTGCAAAGCTTTCCCCCTGTGGGGAGCGGTGGGGGATCAAACCCGGGTCCTAGGTCACTGTAATGTGTGTGCGTAACAAGGTGTGCCACCACCTGACGCCAATCTACGTTTACTATTTAAGCTTAGGATCAGTTTATGAAGTAGTTCCAGTTATATTCCAAGCTAAAAAGGCTTATTTTCCTAGGGTCAAACTGGACCTCCATTCTGGTGCTTGGAAGGCAATCACTTCTTTACAAAGTTGTCCCTAGACAAGTTAAAACACAAACACGTGGGCAGCTCTTTTTTGATGATTGCGGAAGAAGGCGTTGGATGTTGTCACACCTGCTGTTGTTTTTGGCAGAGAGGCATCTGGGGAGGTAATCGAGAAGATAAAGACTATGGAAGGATGAGAAGGCAAGAATTCTCTGTGTAATTGACTTAAACTTCCCCCTCCCTTTAGCCCCATGACTGAGGGCCTGGTTATGGCTCTCTGGTGGGGATGGGATCAGGGTAAGTAACAGTCTGTATTTGTGAAAGACTTGAGGTACAGGCAGTTCCATTTCAAGTTGACATGGCCAGTTCAGCACACCACTCGAAGCCCATTTCCTGAGCCATCCTTTCTCATTCTGAGAAGAAGGGACTGGCAGCCTGGAGATTGTCCTGAGCAAGACAAAACAAAAGAGTTTCATTTGGGAAGTTTCTGGGAAGAGGAAAAATTCCTGACTGAGGAGAGAGAGGTAACATGTTGGAAATGTTTTGGAAATAATGTTCGTTTGACCAACTCTGTGCTCAGAGGATATGGACCCTGGACAAATCAACTATTTGATGTTTGCTGCAATGTTCTGGAGTTCATTGGATTCAAGTAACTTATTGTTAAAAACACCCTACCATGTGTTATTCTGGGCTCTGGTATCATGAATAATAATCCTGGTCAGTTCAGTTGACTTCTCTTTGTCTGTGTTACCTTCCATTTATAAAATGCTCTCATTGGGGAAGATAAAAGCTGTTTATTGGGAGTCGGACTGTAGCGCAGCGGGTTAAGCGCAGGTGGCGCAAAGCACAAGGACCCGCATAAGGATCCCGGTTCGAACCCCGGCTCCCCACCTGCAGGGGAGTCGCTTCACAGGCGGTGAAGCAGGTCTGCAGGTGTCTATCTTTCTCTCCTCCTCTCTGTCTTCCCCTCCTCTCTCCATTTCTCTCTGTCCTATCCAACAACAACAACAACAATAATAGCTACAACAATAAAACAACAAGGGTAACAAAAGGGAATAAATAAATAAAATAAATATTAAAAATTTTTTTTTTAAAAAGCTGTTTATTTATTTTTTTAAATATTAACATAATCAGAGTTCCTTTTCCAGGGGGTGTTGATGGACATACGGAGACCTAGAGTCCAAATGTCCCAACATTTAGCTTCTACCTGGAGTTGAATACAAAGTTCCAGGTGATGACCAAACATTGTGAAATTAAAGAAGAGTGTTAGTCACAGCTCCTGCATGAATGTCCGCTTTGGTGCTCTACCTTCAGTGTTTGAGAGACAACTTCTAAATCTATGTTTTATTATCCTTGAGTCACTACACCTTTGCTGAGTTCAGTGGAGATCATAAATCAGAGTATGAGACACAGTTTGCAAAACTGGCATCGAACTCCACCCACTCATGGTGAATTTGGATCCATCCTGAGAGTGCCTCCTGCAGCTGTCTGCTCGTGCCATGCCTGGCCTCTGAGTTCCCTCACATGCTTTATAACTGACATCTTTTATTATTTTCACTCACCCCTACACCCCACAGTTGGCATATTGTTGTGTCAGAAGGTTAAAAAAAAGAATACTTCCAGTGCAAGTATTATAAGATATCTCTGCTTTCTAGGATGGAAAACCCATCTCCACACTGTTGTAGTCTGAGAGATCCAGGGCTGCTTCACCCTGCAAAACAAACCTCTCCAAGTTAGCAGGCCTCTGCTACCAAGCCCAAGTGCTGCCCTGGGTGGCACAGCTGAACTGGTATGAATTATCCTTTCATTCCTGACTATCAGCCAGACTGGACAGGGATCACATAAGAACATTCTGGCAATATCAAACTACTGCTCTGCTTCAGAAGTAATTTTTTTTTTCAGGCAGAATATTGTCCTAGGGTGGCCCTGCAGGAATATGGAAAGAAAACAAAAAGCACATGTGACCTAAGCATAGGGTCTACGGGAGGGGGACTCGATGAAAACCTTTTAAAGGCATGTTATTAATTTCTGAGTATGCCAGTCCAATCTGCTAACATGAAATCCTAATATTTATCAAATGCTGAGTCTGAGCTATATCCCAAGTATTTCTACATATGCTAGCCCAATGATTCTTTTTAAATTTTTTTAAAAAAAATCTTTATTTGATAGAGACAGCCAGAAATTGAGAGGAAGGGAGAGATAGAGAGAGAGAGACAGAGAGATGCCTACAGCCCTACTTCACCACTTGTGAAGCTTTTCCCCTGCAGGTGGGGACCAGGGGCTTGAACCTGGGTCCTTGAGCACTGTAACATGTGCACTCAACCGGTTGTGCCACCACCCGGCCCCTTAGCCCAATGATTCTTACTGTAGCTTTCTGGGGCATGTACTTTTATTGTACTGACTTTATAAATGAGAAAGTTGAAGTGAAGAGGAAATAAATGACTTGACCAGGCTTGCGAACCTGGTCAGAGGGCAAGGGTGGGATTTGAAATCAGACCACCTGATTTCTTTGTTCACACTTAGTCTATAATCTCAAGGGTAAGGATCTTCGTCCACATGGAAATTCAGAAAGCTCTTGACTAAAAGTAGATTTCAGACCAGTTTAATGTGGCTTGTCTCATGGTTCCTCAGCCCTCCCTGAGCTGGCCTTGGTCAACTTTCTTTTTTTTTTTTTTTTTTAATTTTTTATTTATAAAAAGGAAACATTGACAAAACCATAGGATAAGAGGGGTACAGCTTCACACAATTTCCACCACCAGACCTCCGTATCCCATCCCCTCCACTGATAGTTTTCCTATTCTTTTTGTTTTTGTTTTTTATTTTTCCCTTTTGTTGCCCTTTTTTTTTTGTCTTTCTTTTTTTTCATTTCTTTATTGGAGAATTAATGTTTTACATTCAACAGTAAATATAATAGTTTGTACATGCATAACATTCCCCAGTTTCCCATATAACAATACAACCCCCACTAGGTTCTCTATCATCCTTCATGGACCTGTATTCTCCCCACCCACCCACCCCAGAGTCTTTTACTTTGGTGCGATACGCCAATTCCATTTCAGGTTTTACTTGTGTTTTCTTTTCTGATCTTGTTTTTCAACTTCTGCCTGAGAGTGAGATCATCCCATACTCATCCTTCAGTTTCTGACTTATTTCACTTAACATGAATTTTTCAAGGTCCATCCAAGATCGGCTGAAAATGGTGAAGTCACCATTTTTAACAGCTGAGTAGTATTCCATTGTGTATATAAACCACAGCTTGCTCAGCCACTCATCTGTTGTTGGACACCTGGGTTGCTTCCAGGTTTTGGTTATTACAAATTGTGCTGCCAAGAACATATGTGTACACAGATCTTTTTGGATGGATGTGTTGGGTTCCTTAGGATATATCCCCAGGAGAGCAATTGCAGGGTCATAGGGTAGGTCCATTTCTAGCCTTCTGAGAGTTCTCCAGACTGTTCTCCACAGAGGCTGGGCCAATTTACATTCCCACCAGCAGTGCAGGAGGGTTCCTTTGACCCCGCACCCTCTCCAGCATTTGCTGCTGTTACCTTTTCTGATGTATGCCATTCTCACAGGAGTGAATGGTCAATGACTGCCACCTCTCCAGATTCAAAGGAGGTCTCGAAACTTTACATCAGGCTCAACCTGACGCTGTTAACTGGCTACGGAAGAAGGGCAAACGCTAGAAGAAGAAGAAGTGGTATCTCATTGTTGTCTTTATTTGCATTTCTCTGACAGTCAGAGACTTGGAGCATTTTTTCATGTGTTTCTCAGCCTTTTGGATCTCTTCTGTGGTGAATATTCTGTCCAAGTCCTCCCCCCACTTTTGGATGGGGTTATTTGTTGTCTTGTTGAGTTTGGCAAGCTCTTTATATGTGTTGGTTATTAAACTCTTATCTGATGTATGGCATGTAAAGATCTTCTCCCATTCTGTGAGGGGTCTCTTGGTTTGGCTAGTGGTTCCTTTTGCTATACAGAAGCTTTTTAATTTGATGTAGTCCCATAGGTTTATACTTGCCTTAGTCTTCTTTGTAATTGGATTCGTTTCATTGAAGATGCTTTTAAAATTTATGCGGAAAAGAGTTCTGCCAATATTTTCCTCTAAGTATCTGATATATTCTGGTCTAACATCCAAGTCCTTGATCCACTTGGAATTTACATTTGTATTTGGTGAAATACAGTGATTCAGTTTCATTCTTTTGCATGTTTCAACCCATTGTTTCCAACACCATTTGTTGAAGAGACTCTGCTTTCCCCATTTAATAGTCTGGGCACCTTTGTCAAAGATTAGATGTCCATAGGTGTGGAAACTCACTTCTGGGATCTCAATTCTATTCCACTGGTCAGTGTGTCTATTTATGTTCCAGTAACAAGCAGTTTTGATGACAATGAATCCACCACCTTCAGCAGCCACTTTTCCTTTAAAAGAAACAAAAAACCTGGGGTTGGGGCAGTAGTGCAGTGGGTTAAGCGCACAGGGTATGAAGAAGAAGGACATGAGTAAAGATCCTGGTTCTAGCCTCCAGCTCCCCACCTGCAGGGAGGTCACTTCACGGGTGGTGAGGCAGGTCTGCAGGTATCTATCTCTCTCTCCCCTCTTGTCTCAATTTCTCTCTGTCCTATCCAACAACAGCAAAAGCAACTATAATAATGATAACAACAATAAGAGAAACAAAAAAAATGGGGAGAAAATAGCCTCCAGGAGCAGTGGGTTCATGGTGCAGGCACTGAGCCCCAGTGATAACCCTGGAGACAAAAATAAACAAACAAAAAAAACTTATTTATTTTTTGCTTGTTAGGACAGAGAGGCCTTGATATGGGAAGGGGAGACAGAGAGAGACATGCAGCCCAGTTTCACTGCCTGTGAATCTTCCTCTCTGCAGGTGAGAGGACAGGTGGCTTGAATTCAGATGCTAGCTTTCAGCTGGGAGGGCCACCTCTCAGCCTCCTTGATTATTCTTCCTTAACATTGGATTTATCCATTTTCCGTAGTTTGTTTCGGGTTATATTGAAATTGCTTTCTCTGCCTTGCTTCACATAAAGTATGTGTTCCTTCAAAGCATGGTAGAATCCAGAACAGTGATTGACACATAGCTGGTATTCCATAATGGTTACTGGGGAAAAAAAATGCCCGAAGCAAATATTAGCATCATTAGTAAAATAACCACTGATTAACTAAGGTCATTCAGAAATTTTTCTTTTTAAAAATATATTTATGTATTTATTTATTATTTGGATAGAGGCAGAGAGAATTGAAGGGAGGGGCAGACAGAGAGAGGAAGAGAGACAGAGATACCTTCAATCCTGGTTCACTACTCTGTGAAACTTTCCCCTGCAGGTGGGGAAGGGAGGCTCAAACCCTGGTCCTTGTGCATTGTAACATGTGTGCTCAACCAGATGTGACACTACCAGGCCTCCAGAAATTTTTCTTCAAGTTGATGTAAAGAACTTTATTTTTGGTTCAGATAGGCTGGTGTTTTTTTGTTTGTTTTACTTTTTAGATCTCTTCACTTGTTTTTGGACTATTTCTCTCAAGACTTTGTAACTATTGGACAACGGTACTGAAATAGGAACTAAGCGACTACTCTAATGATGATGATGACAATAAATCACATGGACGAGTAACACCCTTATCCTCAGGGCCGGTCATTGCCCTTGAATTTTGCCAGCGTCAGGTGTGCCGTGTAGGAGGATGTGTTGTTGTAGTTCTGAATATGACAGGGGTTGGAAATTTTAATACAACTAACAAGTACTGAGATTCTGGCCAATAATCTTGTCAAATAGAATTTATATGAATATAATAGACACATAAACTATAGACCAACTATTGTATTATATTTTGGAAAGAATTACAATTTCAGCCGAGTCTAGATTCTGCCTCTGTGTTGAGGATAGTCCTTCTCTTTCCCTAAACACCACATCAGGTCAGAGTGGCTCTGGTTCCAGCTGGTCCCTCTTTGCCATGGAGCTGCCTCCGGCAAATGCGGTCATGTCCAATTTCTTGTTTTGATGCAGATGGTGTAGGTGCCTTTCTCTCTTATACTCTTGACTACACTCTTTTCCCTTTTGAAGTTTACTCTGTGGCATACGAATTTTGTTTCTTCTATAACTTATCTCCAGGTTTTATTTTGAAATATTTTCCATTTGTCTGTTTTGGATAGAGATAGAGAGAGCTTGAGAGGGAAGGGGAGATACTGTAGATCTTATCCATGCATGACTTGACTTCTGTGTATTCTTTTTCTCATTCATACAGAGATTATATGTAGAGAGAAGGATTATATATACAGAGAGAGGGAGAGAGAGCACAGCACCTGCACTACTTTCACAGCTAGACTATGTTGTGTTGTTAGGGAGTGCAGTCCAGACCACATACATAGTAAGGCAGGCCCTCTTCACTGGCCTATCTCTCCGGTCCATGAACTCGCTTTTCATATGTAAAATCCAGACATGCTGATAGAAGGCATCTTTGGGTATTATCTTGAATCTCACTTTCCCTTCAGACCTTTTGCACAGTTTTTGAAAATCTTTATCCCTTTGTGATAATCTGATATTTTACTTTGAAACATGTAGTACATATTTTATTTTTTAAATATCATTTATGTATTTATTTTGATAGTGATAGAAATTAAGAGGGATGGGAGGTGGGGTGGGAAGCGAGATACAGAACTGTTTCACTACTTGTGAAACTCCCACACCTCAAACCCTGCAGGTGAGGATAAAGGGCTTGTACCTGGGTCTTTGTACACTGTGATACATGGGCTCAACTAGGGGCAGCACTAACCAGCCCCAGCTCACATCTTCTTAACATTCATTTTTATTTCTATTACGATAAATTGTAAAATATGAAGGTTTGCGTACACAGCCATGATAAAATTTTCCCAAATAAAAATGGCTGGGGAAATAGTATGAAGTTCAAAGATCCCTACCCCCCCAAAAAAAAATGGCGGGGGAAATAGTTGAACTGCTAGTACCTTAGACTTGTATTTCTGAGGTTCCTGTTTTGACCCTTGGTGCTGCATGTACCAGAGTGGTGCTCTGATGTCTCTCTCCCTCCCTCTTTCTCTCCCTCTTACCTCTGTTTATTTTTTTAATTAATTTATTTATTTATGAGTGGAATAGGAGGAGGAGAGAGAGAGAGAAACAGGCATCATTTTGGTACATGTGCTGCTGGGGATTGAACTCAAGACCTCATGCTTGAGAGTCCAATGCTTTATCCACTGCACCGCCTTCTGGACTACTCTCTTTACCTCTTTCTCATGTGAAACTCTTTCTCATATGAAATAAAGAAAATCTTATAGGGGCTGGGTGGTGACACAGGGGGTTAAGTGCACATGGTGTGAAGAGAAAGGACCTGAGCAAGGATCCTGGTTCAAGCCCCTGGCTTTCCACCTGCAGGAGTCTCACTTCACAGGGAGTGAAGCAGGTCTGCAGGTGTCTATCTTTCTCTCCCCCTCTCTGTCTTCCCCTCCTCTCTCCATTTCTCTCGGTCAGGTCCTATGCAACAACAATGACAGCAATAACAATAGGAACAACAACAATGATAAACAACAAGGGCAACAAAAGGGAAACAAAAGCCTGCAGGCACTGAGTCCCAGCAATCACCCTGGTGGCAAATAAACAAATAAATTAAATTAAATAAAGTAGAATTGAAAAAATGAAAAAAAGAAAATCTTACAAAAATCGATGCAATATCATGTACCTCATAAAAGGATTCTGCCCAACCTGGTGGCAAATAAACAAATAAATTAAATTAAATAAAGTAGAATTGAAAAAATGAAAAAAAGAAAATCTTACAAAAATCGATGCAATATCATGTACCTCATAAAAGGATTCTGCCCAACCTGGTGGCAAATAAACAAATAAATTAAATTAAATAAAGTAGAATTGAAAAAATGAAAAAAAGAAAATCTTACAAAAATCGATGCAATATCATGTACCTCATAAAAGGATTCTGCCCAACCTGGTGGCAAATAAACAAATAAATTAAATTAAATAAAGTAGAATTGAAAAAATGAAAAAAAGAAAATCTTACAAAAATCGATGCAATATCATGTACCTCATAAAAGGATTCTGCCCAAATGTCCTCTACAACTGTATTTACTGTAAACCACTAATCCCCCCCATAAAAAGTAAATAAAAAGGAATATTTAGCAGGGATTTTATAATCCCAGCTCTGATATTGGAACACAGACCAGTGGAATAGAATTGAGAACCCAGAAACAATCCCCACACTGAGGAACATCTATACGTGGTGACAAGAGGGCTCAAAACATTAACTAGAGAAAGGAGAGTTTCATTACCCAATAGTGTGGAGAAAATTGGGTCGATAGAGTCAGATAATTGAAACTGGATCACCAGATATCACCGTGCATGAAAGTAAACTCCAAGTGGGTCAAAGACATGGATATTAGACCAGAAAACTTCAAATACATAGATGGAAATATTAGCAGAACATTTCGCTCTCTGTGCTTAGGAATTGTCTTCAAAGAAGACAAAATAAAAAATAAACCATCAGTTTGACTACCTCAAATTGAAAAGCTTCCACACAGCCAAAGCAACCATCACTAAAATGGAAAGACAGCCTACAAAACATAGAACATCTTTATTTTTAATTTTTTGTATTTTATTTATTAATGTATTAGATAGAGACATTCAGAAATAGAGAGGGAAGGGGGTGGCACAGAGACAGAGAGATACCTGCAGCCCTGTTTCACCACTCCTAAAGCTTTCCTTGGGTCCTTGCACGTTGTCACATGTCCCCTCAAACAGGTGCGTCACCACCCAGCCCCAGGAGAATATTTAAAATTAAAAAAAAAATTTATTTATTTATTCCCTTTTTGTTGTCCTTGTTATAGTTATTATTGTTGTTGATGTCATTGTTTTATAAGGCAGAGAGAAATGGAGAGAGAAGGGGAAGACAGAGAGGAGGAGAGAAAGATAGACACCTGCAGACCTGCTTCACCGCCTGTGAAGCTACTCCCCTGCAGGTGGGGAGCCTGGGGCTCGAACCTAGTTCCTTAGGCCGGTCCTTGTGCTTTGTGCCACCTGCACTGAACCCTCTGTGCTACCGCCCGACTCCCTTTATTATTTTTTTTTAGGAGAACATTTTTATACAACAGCCATACCTCAGATAAAGAGGCTAACAGCAAAGAGCTCGATAAACTCAACATACAAAACAACAGCAAGAAATAAATGAATAAAAGATGGAGTGAGCACATGGACAGAAACCTCAGATGATCAGGACAATGCAAATAAAAACACTTGGATATCCATTTACACCTGTGAGAATGTCATATATTAGGAAAGACAGAAAGAGCAAGTGTTGGTGAGGGTGTGAGGGAAAAGGAATCTTCTGCACTACAAGTAGGAATGTAAATTAGTTCAACCTCTGTGGAAGTTACCCATAGGCCTGACTGGTTTCTTTCTTTTGCTTGATACCACTAAAGAATTAGTGATAATCATCTGAGAAATGCCTGAAGGTCAAAGACCTCAAGGTTCTTTGTGAAGACCCAAAAAGGAGAGTCCATGCATCTTTATCTCTCTTCCTAGGAAACCATAAAGCTTCTGAATTGTCTAGGAGTTCAGATTGTCTTTACAAGTTCTAAATATGGAAGAAGAATTACCTCTATGTGCTCTACTTAGATCTTTCCACAGTTTGGGAACAAGAAAGAAATGTTAGTCATATTTTATGAGTTTATTCACTAAGATGATTAAAGATGCACTGGATTTCTCTGTCTCTTTCTGACAAAAAACCATTTTTTTGCTGTGATGAAATATACATAACAAAAGTAAAATGAATAAACATATTGACATGAAAAATGTGCAATTTTTAGGGACTTCCTTCTCCTTTCTCAGTAGAAATGGACCTACCTTATACCTTAGCAATTTCTCTCTTTGGGATTTATTCACAGAGAATAAAAAATTTCCCATTCCAAGAGATCTCTGCACACCTCCAATCTTAGCAGCACAATTTGGAACCAGCCTAGATGCCCAAAGACAGAAGCGTGGACACGGTGAAATACTACTCAACTGTATAAAAGGATGATGTTATCTCATTTGCCTCATCTTGAATGGAACCCGAAGGATTGTGTTGAGTGAGGTAAGCCAAGAAGAGGAGGCCACATACCAAATGATCTCACTTATAGGTGGAACATAAGAAGCAAGGACAGTGCCCCCCAGGGAAAGATAGAGGCAGGCTGGGCTTATGGATTGACCTGCCACACATGTCTAGCAGAGAAGCAGTTATAGAAGCCAGAACTCCCATCTTCGGTAGCCCTTAGAAATCATCAGTCCATACTCCCAGAGGGACAAAGAATAGAGACCCAGACCCGACAGGGCACGCTGCTGGTGGGAACTGTATGAGCTGTACCCCTCTTATCCCGCAATCTTGTTGAACATTATCAAACCGCTGATAGTAAATTAAAAAAAAAAATAAGTGAAAACGAAGAGAACACACAGCAGAACTTGGACGAGGTCTGGTGTATAGCACCAAAGTAAAGGACTCTGGGGTTGATGAGGGAGAAGGGTTCAGGTCCTGGAACATGATGGCAGAAGGGGAATGAATTATTTTGTGGAAAACTGAGAAATATTATACATGTATAAGCTGCTATATTTTGGTTTTTGTTACTGTGTTTTATTGTTGGCTGTAAGTCATTAATTCCCCCCAATTGGGAAGGAAGCAAGGAAGGAAGGAAGAGAAAGAAAGAAAGAAAGAGAGAGAACAGAGGAAAGAAAGGAAGGAAGAGGAAAGGAAGGAACAAGGGCAGGGGCTGAGTGGTGGTGTTGAACACATACAGTACCGTGTGCAAGGACCTGGTGTCAAACCCCAGCTCTCCACCTGCAGGGGGAAAGCTCCACGTGAGTGGTGAAGTACTACTCCAAATGTCTCTCTTTCTCTCTCCCCCGCTATTTCTGCTTTCCCTCTCGATTTCTCTCAGTTTATATCCGATGAAATAAAAATAAATAAAATACAGTTTTTAAAAAATGAGGAGCGCACGAGGCCGGAAGCGCAAGGACCCGGCAGCTCCCCACCTGCAGGGAAGTCGCTTCACAAGATACCTACCACGGGGAGGGGTGAGACATTGCACTCCATTGCACTCACAGGAACAACTGTACTGTAAACTACCGAACACCTCAGTGATAAGATAAAAAACAAGAGTAATTATCACATTTGTCGAGGACTACTGAAGCCAACAGGTTATTTCCTCAGTTTTAACTTTTCATCTTTTATCATGTATGTGTAAGCTAACACTCCTGCTTATTTTTGAAGGTTCTTCCGACATTCAAAATGTAGTTTTATGAGGAATTGTTAATGACTTGTTTCTTAAATTGCTATTTAGCGTATATTTGTTTATTTACCATTTTGTTGAACTGGAGAACCATAATCTCAAATTGTGTATATGGTTAAAGTCAAATAATGTGTGACATTTAGTGTAAAATATGATTCTATGGGTATGGTGACTAGGAGGATAAAATGGGAAAGTTGCCTATTACTAAGTTTAGGAATTAAGTCTTGATAGATTGATAGTTAAATTAAATATAACTTCCTGTCAAATATCTGCTTTTAGAATCAAATTACTATAAGCCTATGGTTTTCTTGAAGTCTCATGGTTTCATAGTTCTGTTTGCCTTTGTGTGGTTTTAAGAAAATGAACAGTAGCTATAAACTTAGTTTTTCTGCTAGCATATTTTAAACAACACAGATCATTGCATAGAACTATAAAGTGACTGGGGTTCAGGCGGTAGCGCAGCGGGTTAAGCGCGCGTGGCGCAAAGCGCAAGGACCAGAGTAAGGATCCCTGTTCCAGCCTCCGGCTCCCCACCTGCAGGAGAGTTGCTTCACAGGCTATGAAGCAGGTCTACAGGTGTCTGTCTTTCTCTCCTCCTCTCTGTTTTCTCCTCCTCTCTCCATTTCTCTCTGTCTTATCCAACCACAACGACATCAACAACAACTACCACAATAACCACAAGGCTACAACAACAAGGGCAACAAAAGGGGGAAAAATGGCCTCCAGGAGCAGTGGATTCATGGTGCAGGAACTGAGCCCCAGCAATAACCCTGGAGGCAAAAAAATAAAATAAAATAAAAATGGGAAAAAAAGAAATATAAAGTGACAAATAGGTTGTCAAAAAAAAAAACAAAAAAACTAGATCATTGTTATTATCTCACTGAACCTTAGTCATTCAAAAACCTCTCCCACACAGGAAGATTTCTTTGGGAATGTTTTTCTTCCCTCTCCTCCCAGCTACCCACACATTTTCCTGATCCCTTTTTTTTTCTCTCTGATTTTTTCTTACTGTCCACCTCCAGTGAAAGGCTGGATCTTGCTTCCTTTGTTTATATCCAGGTTTTCATTCATTAAACAAAGAGAACTGTCTCAAGCTTCGGATCTCTTTGGTTTCGCTTTTAGTTATCAAAAAAAAAAAAAGTGTTGTTTCTAACTGCTTAGACTCTTCCCTGCTGATCTGCCAGGTCTCTGAGATGAATAAAGTAGTTATGGGGTTTGTTTTATTAGAAGGGGCAATGCTTTTGTCATTGTTATGTTAACTATGTTGTCTTTAGTTATAAATATTTGCCATAAAAAATCCAATCAATCCAGACTAACAAAAGGAGAAACTCAAGAGTTAGTCTTCAAGGAAAGATGAGATTCTTTTTTTTTTTTATTATTTAAGAAAGGATTAATTAACAAAACCGTAAGGTAGGAGGGGTACAACTCCATACAATTCCCACCACCCAATCTCCATAACCCACCCCCTCCCCTGATAGCTTTCCCATTCTCTAGCCCTCTGGGAGGATGGACCCAGGGTCATTGAGGGTTGCAGAAGGTAGAAGGTCTGGCTTCTGTAATTGCTTCCCCGCTGAACATCGGCGTTGACTGGTCGGTCCATACTCCCAGTCTGCCTCTCTCTTTCCCTAGTAGGGTGTGTCTCTGGGGAAGCTGAGCTCCAGGACACGTTGGTGGGGTCTTCAATCCAGGGAAGCCTGGCCAGCATCCTGGTGGCATCTGGAACCTGGTGATTTAAAAGAGAGTTAACATATGAGGCCAAACAAATTGTTGAGCAATCATGGGCCCAAAGCTTGGAATAGTGGAGAGGAAGTGTTAGGGAGGTACTCACTGCAAACTCTAGTGTACTTCTGCTTTCAGGTATATATTTTGCAGTAGTTTATGGATATGTGTGAACATAAGCTCTCTCTCACAGAAACTGGTGTATATCTAGGTTATGGGACTTTGTTAGAAAGTGAACCACCTGAGATGAAATTAGAGTGTACTATAAAAGGAAAGGTCTCACCCGAGTAATGAAGCTGAAGGGTTGTCATTCCACACATGAAGTCTCTGGACACAATCTGAGGTGAAGCATGTTGAGGTGGCAATCGTTGCGTTGGTTAGGTTGTGATCGGCGGATGCAATATTATTTGGTATGGATTGGGAGAGGCATACGGGAAAGTGGGCCCTATGCAAGGGTTCCAGGACTGGGGGAAGTAGGGGCTCTATAGTGGAGATGTGAGGTTCCTGCTGTCTTAGGGTTCAAAAAGACAATCGATAGTTAATGTTATCATCACATGATTTGGTAATTGGGTTAACTTTGAAAAGTCCTATTGTTATGGTTTGCTGTACAGTATCCAGTATCTTGTATATAGCTGTGCTATTGGATGCTTCTAATCAACTTGGTCTAGGCTTTTGAGAGAGTCCGCATATCAAATACACAGCCTATATATTAAAAAGATTCAGTTTGTGTTTTGAAAAACTTTGAGACATACAATTGATTTTCCCCCTCTCATATTAATTAACTACTGATTTATATGTCTACATTTTGCTAGGAGTGTACATAAACACCATTCCCACCACCAAAAGACTGTGACCCATCCCTCCCACCCACTCCCACCCCCCACTGGCCCAGGAAGCTACATGTCTACCCCTCACCACAGGGTTTTTACTTTGGTGCCCTACTTACAATTTGATCAGGTCCTGCTTTTAGTTTCCCTTTCAGATCTTCTTACTCAGCTTCTGTTGATGAGTGGGATCATCCCATACTCATCTTTATCTTTCTGACTTAGCTCACTTAACATAATTCCTTCTAGCTCTGTCCAAGATGGGTCAGAGAAGGTGGGTTCATTGTTCTTGATAGCTACATAGTATTCCATTGTGTATATATACCACAGCTTTCTCAGCCACTCATCTGTTGTTGGGCACCTGGGTTGCTTCCAGGTTTTAGCTATTATGAATTGTGCTGCTATGAACATAGGAGTACATACCTCTTTTTGGGTGGGTGTTATGAGGTCCTTGAGGTATGACCCCAGGAGAGGAATTACTGGATCATATGGAAGGTCCATGTCTAGCCTTCTGAGAGTTCTCCAGACTGCTCTCCACAGAGGCTGGACCAATTTTCATTCCCACCAGCAATGTAAAAGGATTCCTCTGTCCCCACAACCTCTCCAGCATTTGTTGCTGCTGTCCTTTTTGATGTATGCCATTGTTACAGGAGTGAGGTGGTATCTTAGTGTTGTCTTAATTTGCATTTCTCTGACAATCAGTGACCTAGAGCAGTTTTTCATATGTTTGTTAGCCTTTTGGATCTCCTCTGTAGTTAATGTTTTGTTCATATCCTCTGCCCATTTTTGGATGGGGTCATTTGTTTTTTTGGTTCTAAGTTTGCTGAGCTCTTTATATATTTTGGTGATTAGTTTCTTGTCTGATATATGGCATGTGAAGATCTTCTCCCATTCTGTGAGGGGTCTCTGTGTTTGTTTAATAGTTTCTTTGGATGTGCAGAAGCTTTTCAATTTGATGTAGTCCCATTGGTTTGTTTCTGCTTTAGTCTTCCTTGCAATTGGGTTTGATTCATCAAAGATGTCCTTGAGGTGTAGGTGGGAAAGATGAGATTCTTATGTACACAAAGAAGGGAGTTTAAAAACTCTATCCTCTAAGGACTTAATTCTAAGATTAATTTCACCACAACTTAGGAGATTCACCGCCTGCTTCATTCACACCCTCAGCTACTTCTCCCAATACATTCTGAGCACACGAGACATGTGTCTTTATCCTTCCTCCTCATTAACTTCTAGGTTAAGGATCAAAAAATCAGAAACCTCCAGGCAACTGGCAGGTAATGCTGGTTAGGACCAGCATAGACAGAATCCTTGCAGTGGAGGAGAGAACATGAAACTTTGAGACAGTGATTTCCACTGCTTTGGGCTTGCCTCAGAGCTACTGGTTACACGTTCAAACCCGACTGGTTTTCTTTAGATTTTTGCTGAGGCCCCAGGATCCTTAGGCAATTGGGGTAGTGGGAGGAGAAAGAGTCAATTTGAGAAAGAGACATCAGATTTCCTGCTTATAGGTAAATTGGGATTTGCGTAATTAAATAAAAAATAAAGTAATGTGACTGTATTTGAACTCCAAGCTGGTGAAGTGGTTTCTATTTACTAATCTATTTAGAAACATAAAATTAAAAATCCACCAGCTGGGATTTTGAAAAGGAGATGTGTATATTGGGGTGGATGTCAGGGGACAGTTATACTGTTGCCTGAGATAATAATAGTGATAATGGTAACAATAACACCACCACTGTCCTAGATTGAGCATTTCTCTGCCAGGTGCAGCAGAGGCACCAACTAACTTGTGTTCCAACTCACTGAGCAACTACAGAATCCCACCAGATAGGTCCTACCATTCCCCCGTTTTGATGAATTAATTGAGGTACAGAGAGGTAAGAGATCAAGCCCCCAAACTCTCCCTTTCTCTCTCTCCCCCTCTCTCTCTCTCTGAGCAGAGAACTTCTAGAATTTGTTTTCAATCTCTCTATGTTTCTTTATTGGGGGAGATTAATGGCTTACAGTTGACAGTAAAATACAGTAGTTGGTTCATGTTTAACATTTCTCAGTTTTCCACATAACACATAACACTCTAGGTGGGACTATCGCCATTCTTTTTTTTTCTTTTCTTTTCTTTCCTTTTCTTTTCTCTTTTCTTCTTCTTCTTCTTCTTCTTCTTCTTCTTCTTCTTCTTCTTCTTCTTCTTCTTCTTCTTCTTCTTCTTCTTCTTCTTCTTCTTTTTATAAAAAGGAAACACTGACAAAAACCATAGGATAAGAGGGATACAACTCCACACAATTCCCACCACCAGAACTCTGTATCCCATCCCCTCCCCTGATAGCTTTCCTATTCTTTATTCCTCTGGGAGTATGGACCCAGGGTCATTGTGGATGCAGAAGGTGGAAGGTCTGGCTTCTGTAATTGCTTCCCCACTGAACATGGGCATTAGCAGGTGGATCTATACTCCCAGCCTGTTTCCCTCATTCCCTAGTGAGGCAGGGCTCTGGAGAAGTGGGGCTCCAGGACACGTGTCATTGCTAAACAAGTACGTGTCAATCCTAAAAAGTCTACAATACACACATGTATGAAAAAATCACCTCTAATTCCATCACCCACAGGTAACTGTTAACTTTAGGTGGGACTCTCACCATTCTTTTCCGTGAATGCATATCCAATAGAGATTATGTCTGAGATTCCAACGCCCCAGGTTCAGTCCCCAGCACCACCATAAACTAGAGCTGAGCAATGCTCTGGTCTTTTTCTCTCTATGTTTCTCTCTCTCATTAAAATAAAAATTTAAAAGATATTATAAATACATTAATAAGGGGACTGGGTAGTGGCTTATATGGCTAAGGGCATATAAGGTCTAAGGACCCAGGTTCAAGCACCCAGTCCCCACCTGCAGGGAGGATGCTTCTTGTGTGGTGAAGTTGTCTACCTTTCTCTCTCCCTTTCTATCTCTTCTCTCATCTTTCTCTCTCCCTTTCTATCTCTCTTCTCATCTCATCTCAATTTCTCTCTGTCCTGTCAAGAAAAAATAGAAAGAAAAAAACTGAAAGAATGATCACCAAGAGTGGTGGATTTGTAGTACAGGTACCGAGCCACAGTGATAACTCTGGTGTCAAAAATCAAACAGAACAAAACAAACAACTAAATAACCCAAACACTATTAATAGTCACTTTAAAAAGAGATAAATCATATATATACTTAGTTATATCTTCACCTTGATTTCTATTTTATTTGATAGGACAGAAAGAAATTAAGAGGAGAGAGAGAGAGGTAGAAAAGAAGAGAGGAAGAGAGAAAGACACCTGCAGACCTGCTTCACTGTTCATAAAATGTTCCCTTTGCAGGTGGGGGGCAGGGCTGGAACCCTGATCTTTGCACAAGGTAATGTTGCACTCAACTGGGTATGCTGTGCCCAGCTCCCATAGCTTTATTTTTTTTCACCTAGCCTTAATCAGTAATAGTTTCTCATACCACTACTTCTGAACATATATATATATATATTTTTTTTGTTTGTTTGTTTGTTTGGGGTTTCACTGCTCTGATAGAGGAGACAGAGGCAGAGAGAGAGAGAGAGAGAGCACTTTCTCTAATGTTGTGAAGGCCAGGTTCAAACCTGAGTCATGCACATAGCAAAACAGTGCCATTATCCAAGTAAGATATTTTGTCAACCTGACATTATTTATACTTACCTGTGCTTTTCATATTTAATGACTACCTATGATTCTTTGAGCTTATTTCAGAATTTCCACGCTGTAGGATCACATATTTTTTTTTTTTTTTTATTTAAATTTTTAATTTAAGAAAGGATTAGTGAACAAAAGCATAAGGTAGGAGGGGTACAACTCCACACAATTCCCACCACCCAATCCCCATAACCCACCCTCTCCCATGATAGCCTTCCCATTCTCTAGCCCTCTGGGAGCATGGACCCAGGGTCGTTGAGGGTTGCAGAAGGTAGAGGGTCTGGCTTCTGTAATTGCTTCCCCGCTGAACATGGGCGTTGACATTTATAGAATGTTCACTCTTGTAGGTAACAAGCTGATTTTTTTTAAACATAAATTTTTGATCATAGTATTGGATATTTCTTTAGGAAAAATTTCTCCAAGTAGAATTAGTGGGCCTATGATTCTTGATCTATGTTGCTAAAATGCTTGACTTGGGCAAATTTGCACGCCAATAACACCCATATTTTAAATGTTTATTTATTAATTATTTATTATTATTACTTTTTACTAGAGCACTACTCAGATCTGGCTTATGGTGGTGTGGGGGAATTAAGCCCAAGACTTTGGAGCCTCAGGCATGAGCGTCTTTTTGCATAACCATCATGCTCTACCTTGCCCACACCCTCAGTTTTAATATTTATTTATCTATTTATTTATTTATTTATTTAGCCTCCAGGGTTATTGCTGGTTATTCATGCCTGCATCATGAACCCATGGCTTCTGGAGACCATTTCCCCCCTTTTGTTGCCCTTGTTGTTTTATTGTTGTTGTGGCTATTATTGTTGTTGTTATTGATGTCATTGTTATTGGGTAGGACAGAGAGAAATCGAGAGAGGAGGGAAAGACACAGAAAGGAAGAGAAAGATAGACACTTGCAGACCTGCCTCACCACTTGTGAAGGGACCCTCTGCAGGTGGGGAGCCGGGGGCCCGAACCGGGATCCTTATACCGGTCTGTGTGCCCTTAACCTGCTGCACTACTACCCAACCCCCATTTTTATTTATGCTTTTTTATTGCCACCAGGGTTACTGCTGGGCATCGGTGCTAGCACTACAAATCCAAAGCACCTGGTGGCCATTTTTTCCATTATTTTTTTCTTTCTATTTTATTTGACAGGACAAAAAGAAATTGAGATGGGGGAGGGAGATCTAGAGGGAGAAAGAAAGACACCTGCAAACCTGCTTTACCTCTCCTGAGGTGCCCCCTGCAGGTGGAGAGTGGGGGCTCGAACCTGGGCCCTTGGACATGGTGATATTAGAGCTTTACTGGGTACACCACCAGAGTTCCGGACCCTCAGGTTTTATGATCTTCATTCTTACATCATTTCTCCTCCTCCTGTAGCCTCCAGTTTTATTTCCTTAAATGTTGTAGGACTCAATCTTTGCCTCTTTTCTCGTTCTAATAGTATGTTTAGGGCTATTCATCCCCTCCCTCCCCCTTGGTGGAAAATAGCTTTTGGGTAAACTCTGTGGGAAGCTGCAGACTTCTGAGATTACAGTCTGTTTATGATAATTTACATACTTGAGGGGGTATTGTACACATGTAGATTTTTGGGATAAGTGGCCTGCTAAAAGCTGCCTCACTGAACAACGTAGGTTTTTAGAGCATGGGGACAAAGAAAAGTTTACTCTTATGGCATGGTTATAGTACAGCATCTAAATGCTTAGTCGCTGAGGAAGAAAAAAAAGAAAGAACGCAAAACTCTAAATAGAGAAGAATGCAAAGATATAATTTTCTGTTATAATAAATGCTTGGTTTCTTTTAATCTCTAGAGTCCATTTATTTTCTTTTTAAACCTGAGGGTAGTGTTTTTCCTGTAAATCTACTTTTATACTTACTAATGGGTCTGTGCTCCGGGTACTATTGCCTATTAATTTGGGGATTTAAAAATATCCATTTACAACATTTTTTCCCTCTACATCTCTCACCATTCCGTCTAATGATGGAAGTGGTTGTTGTACCTCTTCTCTGACCCTCTTGTCTTCTATTTCTAAAATAATAAATAGCGCAGTAGAGTTGGCTAGTTAACACCCCCCCCCCCCATTTCCTTCAATACATAGGCTCAGGTAGTCACCAGTGGCCTCTTCCTCCTGCCTGTGTTACCCAAGGTCTTACACAGGAAGACAGGGGTGGAGAGGAGGATTTCCAACCAACTGGAAACAGAAACATAGGAAGTTTGTACACACACACACACACACACACACACACACACACACACACACACACTGACATAACATACATGGGGAAAGGAGTTAAAAAAAATTGGTTGAAAAGGCAAGAGAGTCAGATAAGAACCAGATTCATGAACTACAAGAGAACTGGTTTCGGTGAGCAAGGTGTGGTCAGTGTCCAGTACCAAAGATCAGGTAGCCTAAACACTTCAAGGAGGTCAGCAGCATTTCCAGTTAGCCTGTCTTTCTGTACTCGTGGTAGTTGCCTCCATTAAAATATATTTTATGGTAAAAAGCACCTAGCTTTTCTCTCTCTCTTTATAAAGAAAACATTCATAGATTTGAACAGAAGAAACTCAGACAGGTAGGGACAAAAGGTAGCCTAAAAAAAAGGCTGGAGAGTAAATGAAAAAGTTGGAATAGAGATTAAATCTTTCCGGCAGTTGGCTCTTAATGGAAGGAGAGAATGAAGAGAGAGATTGGCAGGATGATTTTAAAAAATATATATCACTTATTGATCAACCAGTATTTCAGAGTAACGTATCTATCTTTAACCCAGGTTAACTTGCTGATCCAATCACAAGCAGAAAAAAACATGTTACTCAATATTAGAAGTAATAATTACTCCGGGCCATGCCTACATGTTAATTGGAGTCACACAAATATAAAAATAGGATTGCAGGGCGGGGGGGGGGGGGGGTTAGGTGGTAGCGCAGGGTTAGGTGCACATGAAAAACAAGGACTGGAATAAGGATCCTGGTTTTAGCTCCCAGTTCCCCACCTGCAGGGGGGTCACTTCACAAGCGGTGAAGCAGGTCTGCAGGTATTTATCTTTCTCTCCTCCTCTCTGTCTTCCCTTCCTCTCTTGATTTCTCTCTGTCCTATACAGCAACAGTGACAGCAATAATAATAACAACAACGATAGACAACAAGGACAACATAAAGGGGGGGGGAGGAAAATTGGATTGTATTGATGATATAATTAAGTTGAATTTGTGGATTTTGAGAGATTATTTAAGACATCATCTACTTGACAAATAATGGCAATTGCATTTTAAAATAATTTGTTTATTTTAATGCAAGTGAGAGATACAGAAAGATACCAGAACACTGCTCTGCTCTGGATTATTGTGGTGATGGGGACTAAATTTAGGACCTCAGAATATCAGGCATAAAAGTCTTTGCATTACACTTATGCTGTCTCCTAGCATATGTTGAATTTTTGATGTAAACATTGTTTGGCTATTTGATTGTGTCTAACTATGTGTTGGTATTAAGCTGACTCAAATATGAACTGTAGATTCGTCCATTTCTCTTTATATGAAAGACTGACAGATTATTTAAAAATTTTAAAGATACCTCTCATTGTCCCCAAATTCTAGAAATAGAATCCAATTGTCTTCCTGGTAATAGCAAGCAGTTTAAAAAGTTGTTTTTAGAGCACTTTCTTCATTGACTTTCTTTGATACTCTGTTTTTATGTTTTCAGAAACCAAATAATGTGCATATCAAAAACATGGGATGAAACAGTCTGTGTGGTACATTTATATATATATACCAGTCAAGAGATAAGATTATGAAATGAAATAAACAGTAAAAAAAAAAAAAAAAAGAGAGAGAGATTCCAAAGCACAGCCTAAGCAAAGCATGTTAGATAATCCCAGATTTAAAACTCTCCATGGAATGATAAAAATTTTGTTCCTGACCTCTGACAGAGTCTCCCAGGCCATAATGGCAAGAACAATTCTGTAATTCAAAGATGCAAGGACCATCTCAGAATAGAAGCCTCGAGTCCACTCAGACTACATTTACTGAATCAGTCCCTCTAGAGCCTTGGCAAAACAGACCTCTTTGTTCTTAGTGCCACTTTGTCAACAAGTTCAAGTAAGCAATAAAATTTCACAGAACCCCTAGGAGGCAGGAAAAGCATACACATTCTCTCCATATTTTGCTGGAATAGAGCCAGAAAAATGAATCATGTGGTTCCGTCAGTTTTGAACCCAACTATTGGTCAGGGTCCCAGACAAAATGTGAGCCCCTCTTCAGGCCTTGTGGTTCCGAGGATGGAATTTCAGTTACCTTCAAACTCCATTTATCCTAAGGGGAACCAAAATGCCATGGCAACTAGCATGCCCAGAGATCCTTACCATAGGCTCCTAAATGCGTTTCCATGGCCTGCATGGGCCTCCTCACTGGATTTGTTCTTAGTGTTTAACCACTGAAGTGTGACCTTGGTTTCAAATTATGATCCAGAGGTTTCTGTTGACTATTCTCTGAGGGGGCTTGTGTAATGGTGTGTGTGTGTGTGTGTGTGTGTGTGTGTGTGTGTGTGTGTGTGTGTGCAAGGAGTGTCCTGTATACACACTTTGCTGGTCTGTTCTCTCACTCAAATACTCTTGCTAAAACTCAGGCCAAGGGTCTGCAAAATAGTTCACCTGGAAGGGAACCTACTTTGCTAAGCTGGGAGCCTGGATGGAGATAGCATAGAGTTCCTTGCTCCTGACTGTCACAACCAAAGGCCGGAAACAGTCTGAACTGGAGTGGTTATGTAAATCTAAAGGCCTGTGATTCTCTGACAAGTTTATTCAAGTTTTGAATATCTATCACTGTGATTCTCACCCAGAATAATAAATGAAAGAAAAATGAAAGGTGGCTGTTCCATATTGGGGTGTGTGTGTGTGTCTCTCTCTCTCTCTGTGTGTGTGTGTGTATCCTCTCCCCAGTTGACTAAGAAAAATGTTTTTCTCTGGCCCAGGTTGGGAGGCCCAAAGTCAGTGGTAGGTCACTTACACCAAAGTCAGCATCTGTGGTATAAAACAAATATAACCAGAGTGGGGGTGGTGGTGGTGGGGGGTGGTCCACTTCCTCCCCCACCCCTTGTAGAGGAAAGACTTAGAGGATTGTTGTCCCGAGGGGTTTCAGCCTCAGCTTAGTCGCCCGGTCCCCCATCCTCCCTCCAGAGAGTAGAGTAACAAAGGAAAAAACAAAATTGCTGAAAGCCGGGAGTTGAGAGGAAATGATTCCAGCTAGGGCTGCCTGCCGGCTGCTGGGAACAGGGGCTGGGAAGTCGGTCTCCGGGTGTTTCCCCGCTGGGAGGCCCCCGGGTTGGGGAGCTCCAGCACAGGGTGGGGGGGCGCCTTAGGCAGCACCCACTCCCGGCTCTCAGCACCCACCGCCCCTGCCCCTGCTGGGAGACGTCGCCCATTTAAGGGGCGGGCCTGGGCTCCACGTGCTTTCTGCAGAGTGACTGAACTACATAAACAGAGCTGGGGGAGGGGGCGGGGAGGAGGGAGAGAACAGGCTCTGACCGACAGTAACCCCTGCGCTCGCTCGGCGCCTCCGAATCTATAAAAGGAACTAGTCGCGGCAAAAACCCAGTAATTCCGAAGGCGAGCGAGCCGGGCCGCGACCCGCCGAGCCGGACCCCGCTCCCCAAACCCCCGGGTGCCGGTGGGCAGGAAAGGAGGTGCCCCCCGGACTTGCGCAGCCCAGAGACACGCATTTAATTTTTCTTGGGGGGGGGGGTTTACTTTTTCCCTCCCCCATTTTTCCCTTCCCCAGAGGGGCCCTCTCAAGGGGAAGGGGAGAGAGACACCAAGCCAAAGTGGAGAACAGGTAAGAAGAGGCTCTTCTTGCGTGACGTGGACACTGTTTTGATTATGGGTCGACGCGCAGGGGGTGGGAGGGGGCTTTGGTCTGAACCCCCAGATATCCTGCAACGCACTGGGGGTGGGGTGGGTGTAAAGGGTGGTGGTGGGTGATCTAAGAGGACCTGCGACTCCCCCAAAGATGAGGTTCCACTGCTAGGGCGGTGGAGTCTGGGGAGCATCCTTGGACTTGGAGAACCGGGTTCAGTACCCGGCTGGGGTGGGGTGGGGTTGGGGGGCTCTTGGGATTTCTGGGGGACTGCAGCCTGAATGCACAGGGTGGCGGTGGGCACTGAGCTCTCCTCCCCTTTGTTCTGGAAGCTCCCGAGATGGCTGGAGACCCCCCTCTGCCTGGAGGTCTCCCCCGCCAGGGCTAATATCAGTACTTAGTCCCGTGCTGCGCTTTGCGCTCGGTGCCCTGTGTGTGGAGTGGTGCAGCGCTGGAGAGAAAAAAACAAATAATAACTCGAGTAGGTGTCCCGCAGAGGGTGCATAGCTCTGTAAGATTTGAGGCCTGGGTGGGTGGGGGGGGCTTTGTGCGACCTAAGGGTCCTGCCTTGTGATTTCTGGGTTAGACTCGTGTCCCCGGCACTGTGGGGAGACCCATTCTGCACCTCTTAAAGACGGGACTTCGGGAAGCCTGCGAATGGGGTGCCCAGTTCCCCTGCACCCCCGCACCCGTATCTTCTCGCCCTTGGCTGCTCGTCCGTTGGGGCAGCCTCTCACCGGGCACAGAGGGGGAAGCCGGAGTGTGAGGGTGCAGCGGAATGACCGCGAGTAACCCCGGCGGGCTGCGCGGGGCTGGGCTGCCATGGGGGGCGGGGAGGATTGTGCGCCGGAGCCCGGGGCCCCGGGCTGCTCCGCTGCGCCCCCTGGCCGCGCGGCCGGGAACCGCCTCGTCCGCTGCCGAGGCTCCGACTTCAGGAGGCTGGGGCTGCTGAGCGCCAGGGCCGGTGGTTCCAGACCTTGGTCATTAGGCTCAAGTCGTCTGATGGTCTTCTCTCTGTTTTTCAACTCCCCAGACCTGTGTTAAATCCAGAAGTCCTTGGGGTGTGGGTAGGAGCCAGGGTTGAGTGTGGCTTCTCCTCTCCTCTCCCTTCTCCCCCTCCCCCTCCCCCTCCCCCTCCCCCTCCCCCTCCCCCTCCCCCTCCCTCCTCTCCTCTCCTCTCCTCTCCTCTCCTCTCCTCTCCTCTCCTCTCCTCTCCTCTCCTCTCCCTCTCCTTCTCTTCTTCCTTTCCTTCTCTTTTTACCACTTACTAGGATACAGAAGTAAAAACAGCTTTTGTTGAAGACCAACAGAAATGTGTGCTCTGTCTTTTGCAGTGTTATACTAAAATCCAGAATTTTAATGACTTCAAAATGAGTGGGTGGTATACAATTTTTTTTTTTCATATAATTGCAGATAGGTTAAATATTGAGTAGGATCCTTGGTCATGAAGATCAACAAGTCTTCTAAGACTGGATCTCCTCTCTGAATACAGAACAACTCACAGAATTCTCGGAGTTCAGCAGGGGAGTTTCAGTGGCTCAAGGTGGAGGGGAGAAAAGTTTTCTCGAGAAAACTTGATTGATAACTTCAATTGATAACTTCATTTCTCATCTCCTCTTTTATTTCAGCCTCATGTTCTTGAGTTTACTGCAAAACAACTTCCTGTTGTTCTTTTTCTTGAGACACTTGCCCCAAATCAAAGCAATTGTGGAAAGCGAGAGGAGTGTCCCAGAGTGGAACCTCTTTAGATAGTATACTTTTCAAGTACTTGAGTTTCCATTGTTATTCTGCTCCACAAGTGCTGCTGTAAACGAGTAAAATTATCCATGACGGGAAGTTTTGGGGGGAAACATTGGACACAGCAGAGGGGTAGTAGAGTCAAGAGTGACTGGCATTCACGAGGACCACAGTCTGTTTAAGGAACAGGGACTGCTACTGTCATCGGGGGGGGGGGGGGGGGGGGGGGGGGTTCACCAGCACCTTTGCAGGTGCTCCAGAAAGATATACAGATTTGGCTGTGCTAACTCGAGACACTGCTGATGTGTGTGTCTCCCTGCCACATGAGCATTTGAAATCTCAGCCTTCGTGGGTACTTCCACTTACATCTAAATAATGGCCTGTAGTAGACCCTGGGCTTTTTTTTTTTTTCTTTTTGCTTAGAGCAAATTTATAGTTCCTATGCCACGGTGATTAGAATTGGAAAAGGGTGATTAGTACTTGGTTGTTTTCAATCTTTGCTCAAGGAGGTTTGAATGTTATTTAAAGTGAATGAAGCAGTGATACAGCATTTTATCATCTTATACCTTTCCTTTGTATGGATTATTTATTTATTTTGATAGGACACAGAGAAATTGAGAGGGGAGAGAGGAGATAGAGAGGGAGAGAGAAAGACATTTGTAACTCTGCTTCACCACTCCTGAAGTTTTTCCCCTGGGCGTTTGAGCCTGGGTCTTCACACAGGGTAATGTGTGTGTTCAACACACACACCTGACCTCTCAAAGGTGCCCACCTGACCCCTCAAAGTTGTTCCTTTTAACTCTCCTGGCAGAGGGCCTACACTAAACAGACTCTTCCCATCTTCATGTGGAAAGAGTCATAAGCATTTCCAGAGATACTGCAATGTTTAATAGGCACTATTTGAATAGTACTCTGTGCCAAGCATAATTAAATGCTGGGCTGGCTAGCTTTGCGGGTGGGAGACAGAGAGACGACCAGAGACTCGTGGCTGGGTGGTACAAGTCTTTATTCATGTGGAACGCAGCACAATCTAAGCTATCTCTAGTCATAATCCTGTCCTTATATATACTCGCTAAGTAGGGTGGAAACAGGATGTGATATAGAGAGGGTGGAGCGAAAAAAGTCTGGTGAAATCAGGGTGTACTAGGAGAGGGGGCGAAGCAAAAAGACATCACGAACCAGTGGGGATTAAACCAATGCCCTGCAGGCAGTGCAGTGCTTAGTTAACAGTGGTTATGTAAATAGAATACAGTGTTAAACAGGAGGGATTAAACCAATGAAACAGAAGGGGTCTTAGAAGCATACCAACAATTAAAGATGAATTTAGTCTTCACAAGCTTGTACATTACCCATATCTAACAGATTAAGGAACTGGGAAGTTAACTTGTTCTGACCCTGCCATTTCCAGAGATGTCCTGGTACATTCATCTGCTATGATCCTTATCAGAACCTAGGACCCCTATCCGATTATTCTTGTTGCTGTGGCCAGACAAATGGGATTGCAACACCATAGAAAGATTTGGCTTTAAGTTTACTCAGTTATGGGGGTCGGGCAGTAGTGCAGCAGGTTAAGCGCAAGGACCAGAGCAAGGACCAGAGCAAGGATCCTGGTTCAGGCCCTGGCTCCCCACCTGCAGGGGCGTTGCTTCACAAATGGTGATTAGGCCTGCAGGTATCTATCTTTCTCTCCTCCTCTCTGTCTTCCCTTTCTCTCTCGAGTTCTCTCTGTCCTATCCAATAACAACAACAATAAACAATCAGGGCAACAAAAAGGGAAAAAATAGCCTCCAGGAGCAGTGAATTCTTAGTGCAGGCACCCAGCCCCAGCAATCACCCTGAAGGAAAAAAAAAAAAAACCCTCAATTCTTATTTCTTTACTTGATTGAAAATGGAAACTTTACTGTTGCTTCAGTTAAATTTTTGTAAGTAAAACTGTAATTCTGAAGAGTTTTCCTATTTGACACACAGAAAAGGGGATGACAGGATTAGAGTATGAAAGTATAAGGAACTGGAAAAAAAAAAACCTGGTTTAAGCAAAACTAAACCAGACCGTTTAGTGTGACGTCTGTACTCCTTAGCTGTGTCTTTTTGGTGACTACGTTGAGCCTTTACTCATGGTAAAACACCATTTCTGTTTGTTTCATCCCTAGTCACACTGCAGACCCTCTAAAATGAATTATTTCTCTTGTTGTAGCCACTGCTGTCTAGAACTCAAATGTATTCTTGGTTAAAAACAATTTTTAGTTATTTGCCCTTAGTTTATAATACCATAATGTTTTGAGAGTACAGCTTCACACTTTTGTATGTGTATAAGGCTCAGCTATACCTGCTACCAAAGGTCTCCTGTTACCTCCTTTAAAAAGGCCCACTACCCGGTCCTCTTATCCCTTTCCATTTCCCTTGGGTGATCACCACAGATTTTTTTTTTTAATTTTATTTATTCCTTTTGTTGCCCTTGTTGTTTTATTGTTGTAGTTATTATTGATGTCATTGTTGTTGGATAGCACAGAGAGGAATGGAGAGAGGAGGGGAAGACAGAGAGGGGGAGAGAAAGATAGACACCTGCAGACCTGCTTCACCACCTGTGAAGCGACTCCCCTGCAGGTGGGGAGCCGGGGGCTCGAACCGGGATCCTTCCGCTGGTCCTCGTGCTTAGCGCCACCTGCGCTTAACCCGCTGCGCTACCGCCCGACTCCCGATCACCACAGATTTTATAGAATACAAGAAAGAGTTAGATTGAGTTTCTTTTGGTAAGTTTATTTAAACGAATTATTATGAATTAGTTTATTATTGTTATTTTGCTGCCAGGCTTTTTTGTTTTTTTTTTGTTTTTTTAAATTTTTTATTCAAGAAAGGATTAATGAACAAAAACATAAGGTAGGAGGGGTACAACTCCACACAATTCCCACCACCCAATCCCCGTAACCCACCCCCTCCCATGATAGCTTTCTCATTCTCTAGCCCTCTGGGAGCATGGACCCAGGGTCGTTGAGGGTTGCAGAAGGTAGAAGGTCTGGCTTCTGTAATTGCTTCCCCGCTGAACATGGGCATTGACTGGTCGGTCCATACTCCCAGTCTGCCTCTCTCTTTCCCTAGTGGGGTGGGTCTCTGGGGGAGCTGAGCTCCAGGACACATTGGTGGGGTCTTCAATCCAGGGAAGCCTGCTGCCAGGCTTTTTGATAAAGCTTTTCACCTGCATGATTCCATCACTTCCAGGGGACTCCTTTTTATTTATATTTTATTGATAAAGGGTAAGAGACAGAGAGGGAAAGAGGGAGAGAAGGAGACAACACCTCTCTACCATTCGTGACACTCCCCCACACAGGCCCTCCCACGTGGTGACTGCAGACTCAAACCAGAGTGTTTGCCTGTGGCCAGCTGTGCACTCAGGAAAACACCACAGGTCAGGTGTGCTGCTTCTCAGCTCCAGATGTCGCCTTTTCTTAAGGCATCTTTCTCTAGAAGTGACGAGCTTCAATAGCTGCTTTGTGAATGTGAAATGGAATGAGATTTTATTAAGAAATTAATGTAGCAGATTTGAAGCAAGCTCTTTTTTTTAAAAAAAATTCTTTGTTGGTATCTTTTTCTTTTTTTAAATTTTTCAAAGATATTTATTTTCTTTTTGTTGCTCTTGTTGTTTTTATTGTTGATGTCGTTGTTGTTGGATAGGAAAGAGAGAAATGGAGAGAGGAGAGGAAGACAGGGGGAAAGAAAGACAGACACCTGCAGACCTGCTTCACCGCCTGTGAAGAGACTCCCCTGCAGGTGGGGAGCCGGGGGCTCGAACCAGGATCCTTACGCCGGTCCTTGTGCTATGCGCCGTGTGCGCTTAACCCGCTGCGCTACCTCCCGACTCCCTCTTTTTTTTCTTTTCTTTTTTTTATAAACATAGGTTTCTTTTTTTTTTTCATTTCTTTATTGGGGGAATAATGTTTTACAGGTGACAGATAATACAGTAGTTTGTACATGCATAACATTCCCCAGTTTTCCGCGTAACAGTTCAACCCCCACTGGGTCCTCTTCTGCCATCCTGTTCTACAACCTGAACCCTCCTCGCCACCCACCCCAGAATCTTTTACTTCGGTGCAATACTGGAGGTCCAAGTTCTTGAAGCAAGCTCTTAGAGCATATATATTTGGATATATATAAAATTGTAGTTTATTTACTGTATTGTGTGTTGGACTTTTGTCTGGAGCGTTTTTCACAAGTAGTAATTCATTTCATTGTCATGGGAGCAACATGAAGTAAGTAGTTATTTCACTTTTCAAAGGAGGAAACTGAGGTACAGACAGTCTGCAGTCTGCTAATGGGACTGGTAGGTAGCCACAGTACCTTGGAAGCAGTTCTGTGTCCATAAATATACCAATATTAGCTTCAGAACTTCATAAATTTGACAGATAAAATGTTAGCAAATAGAAAAGAATTTTGCTTCACTTTTCATTTGGATATTCTTACATGACAATACTTCTTTTTTTTTTTTTTTTTTTGCCTCCAGGGTTATTGCTGGGGCTCCGTGCCTGCACCATGAACTCACTGCTCCTGGAGGCTATTTTTTTCCCCTTTTGTTGCCCTCGTTGTTTTATCGTTGTTGTGGTTATTATTGTTGTTGTTACTGATGTCGTTGCTGCTGGATAGGACAGAGAGAAGTGGAGAGAGGAGGGGAAGACAGAGAGGGGGAGAGAAAGATAGGCACCCGCAGACCTGCTTCACTGCTAATGAAGCGACCTCCCTGCAGGTGGAAAGCCGGGGCTTGAACTGGGATCCTTATGCCGGTCCTTACACTTTGCACCACGTGCTCTTAATCTGCTGCACTACCTCCTGGCCCCTGACAATACTTCTTAGATGGGTGGCCAGCATAAATATTAGGGAGCATATCTTAGAAATACATGACCAGAATTTGAAAATCTCTGTGAATGTAGAATATTTTCAGATAGAGCCTTTGGTTACTCTGCAGTCTGTTGAGACCATGATCTCTATTTATGCAAAGATACCTCACTCTGATGATGAAAGTGCCTCAGTTTGGGTCATACAACAGAATAAAGTTGGGGGGCTGGGAGGTGGTACACCTGGTCATGCACACATAGTACTGTGCAGCAAGGACCTGGCTTTGAGCCTCCACTCCCCACCTGCAGGGGGACCCCTGACAGGCAATGAAGCAGGTCTGCAGGTGTCTTTCTCTCTCCCACTGTCTCCCAAACCCTTTCAATTTATCTCTGTCGTATTGAATAAAATGGAAAAGAAAAAAAAAATTAAAGGAAAAAATGGCTGTTAGGTATGGTGCATTCATAGTGCTGGCATCAAGCCCCCAGCAATAACCCTGGGAGGTTAAAAAACAAAAAAACAAAAAAAACAACAACTTCAAATCCTGCCTTGTAAAATTTTGAAAAAGAACTTTGGTACAAGACCCGTCTAGCATTTGAAAATGTATTTTGAGATCTGATGAACTCTCCTGAATTTACTTTTGCTTGCCGATACTGAATTAAAGCAATTACTTTTTTTTTAAATTCTCTCTCAGAGGACTTGGGGTATAGCACTATTCACATATACTTAAGGGTGCTTTTGTTTGTTAAATGCTACACTTAGCACATACTTGCTTTCTTCCTGAGTTATAATTTTCCGGGATTCCTTCTCTCTGGTCCTTAATTCAGCCCTCTAGATATGAAGGGGCCCAATAAATGCTGTCTTGAACACACCAAGCAGTGACAGCTGGGGCCTGATGCATGTTTCTGACAGCCTAAAATCCAAGATTAAAGGATAATCACAGAAAACCTTTAGAAAGAGAATTGCATGGAAGATAATAGTGGTTAAGGATAGGCCCAAGATAGATTGTGAAATCTGAGTGACAGCTTAAATTATTTAGACCAGCTAACTTTTTGTGTAATAAACAATTCTATTTCTTCTCAGTTTCATTTCCCTTTTTGAAGCAATTGTAGTTTGCGAAACACGCTACAATCTGTCACAGTCCACATTCAAGTTCTTTGACTTGTGAATTATTTTAAACAGCACATAAAATGTACCCTTGAGTATGCTTTACCTGATGAAGCCAGCATCTGGTCACTGTGTGTTTATAGGATACTTATTTTTTTTCCAGGGACTAGATTTAAAAAAAAAATACACTGTTAGCTCTGTTTTACCAGGTCCCTAGATCCCTACGGCTGGTGAGCAGCAGAGTCAGAGTCAAACTCAACTTTCTCTGACTCTAAAACCTTTCTTACTTCTCTTGGACCAATTTAATCTAAGAGAATAACGGAGTTACGGAAGCTTGGAGAAGTTTGTTGTATAGTAGAAAAGATCCAAATGAAGGGGAAGGGATTTGAGTATGCCTGTCCCTCAAGTCCTTTGAGCATTTTCATAAAAAGAAAATTTATAAGCACGGGGAGGAAGTGGTCATTTAGTTAAAAAGAAAAGGGGGAATATGTTGCTATTCTTCGTGTTGGTTTGCTCCTCTTCCCTCGACCTCTGAGAGAATTGGTTTGGCCCTTGCTAGTTTCAGGCCCCTCTTTCTCCCCGCCCCGTATGCTAAGGACGGACGTGCAGAGTCCCAGCAGCAGCTGTGGAGGGAGAATGATGGGGAAGCACATGGTGTGGTGATTTGCCCGCTCGTGAATAAAGATTAAACTGCAGCTTCTCAGCCCAGCCGTGTGTCCCCGAGTCTGCCGCCGCGACGCTAGCCTGGCCTGCTGGCGCCCCCGAAACATTAACAACATTTTCCTGTACAGATCCCTTGTATTTTAGCATTATGATTGTGGTTGAATTTAAATTTGTTTGTTTATTTATTGCCACCAGGGTTATTGCTGGGGCTCAGTACTAGCACTATAGAGCCACTGCTCCCAGTGGCCATTTCTCCCTTCCCTCCCCTTCCCTTCCCTTCCCTTCCCTTCCCTTCCCTTCCCTTCCCTTCCCTTCCCTTCCCTTCCCTTCCCTTCCCTTCCCTTCCCTTCCCTTCCCTTCCCTTCCCTTCCCTTCCCTTCCCTTCCCTTCCCTTCCCTTCCCTTCCCTTCCCTCCCCTCCCCTCCCCTCCCCTCCCCTCCCCTCCCCCCTCCTCCTCACCCCTCACCCCTCCCTTCCCTTCCCTTCCCTTCCCTCCCCTCCCCTCCCCTCCCCTCCCCTCCCCTCCCCTCCCCTCCCCTCCCCTCCCCCCTCCCCCTCCCCCCTCCCCCCTCCCTTCCCTTCCCTTCCCTTCCCTTCCCTTCCTCACTTTCCTTCTTCCCCTTCCCCTTCCCCTCCCCCTCCACCTTCTCTTCCTCCTCCTCCTCCTTCTCTCTCATTATTGGACAGGACAGAGAAAAATTAAGAGGATAGTAGAGGGAAGGGTAGATAGAGATGGGGGGGAGAGAGAGAGACACCTACAGACCTGCTTCACCACTCTTCAAGCATCCCCCCCCCCACAGGAGGAATTAAATTTTTTTCCATGATATATAATGTTGACAGGTTGATTAATTTTCTAGGGGAAAGGTTCTTTTTTTCTATGTCTTATATACCCTAGACCAGGATAAAAGCAAATAGCTGTATTGTTTGCTGAAGCCTTCCTTTGAAGGTCTTATTGTGTTTGTTTGGTAGAATCAGCAGGATAGAAGGACTCTTTCGAATATTCCCTTAGAATTTCTCTTAATTCTAAAATGATGAACATGAACTTGGATAAAGGACAGATTTGCTTTCAAAACCCTTGGCTCTTGGCAATTTAATAAAACAGTTTTAGCTGGTAGCAACTAGAATGTCAAGAATGACAAATGGGACCTTTGATTATCCAAATATCAGTGACATGTTAGAAATAGACTTAAAGGTTTTGAATTATTTGAAATAGAGTTGCTGATAGTATGAGCACATTGATAGTTCTTATCACAAATTTCTTTTTTTTTATTTAAAAAATTTTTAAATATTTATTTTATTTATTTATTCCCTTTTGTTGCCCTTGTTGTTTTATTGTTGTAGTTATTGTTGTTGTCATTGTTGGATAGGACAGAGAGAAATGGAGAGAGGAGGGGAAGACAGAGAGGAGGAGAGAAAGATAGACACCTGCAGACCTGCTTCACCGCCTGTGAAGCGACTCCCCTGCAGGTGGGGAGCCGGGGTTCGAACCGGGATCCTTATGCGGGTCCTTGTGCTTTGCGCCACCTGCGCTTAACCCGCTGCGCTACAGCCCGACTCCCACAAATTTCAACTGTTGAAATTCTGGTAGCCGTGGAAACTTGTCTAACAAAGCTAAAGTACAACTTCTATTAAAAAACTGGAGACTGAGTAATCAGGAAACCACTATTTTTGAAGAATACTAGCTTTTGATCACAAATTCCCAGCATGTGGACAATTTCGAGAACATTTATGTGAAGAAACTGTTCAGAACAATAAACAATGCTAAGGGAAATTTTGTGGAAAAGGACATATAGTAGTGACTGGAAACAGTTGATTTACAAGCCAGTTTTTCATCTAGTGATGTCCCTTCGGTGGGAGGGGGATGATTCTAGATGAGTCATTTCTTGGGTCCTGAGCTTAGACTGGTGGTAATTAGGGAGAGGTAAGGGATTCTCCAAATCCTATGAAATGTTATTTACTATTACAGCACCCACTAGAGTACAGTCCTGTGCAAGGCTGTTCAGCTCTGCCAGCGGGACTGGTGTCTCTGTCTGGGTGAGAGTAGCGCTTTTGAGACACTTCTTTTCTGGAGCTCACCTGCAGCCTCAGATAGATTTCAAGTTTAGAGAAGAGACTATGACCTCACGTGCTCACCAGTATGGAAAATGTCCTGCAACTCTTGCTGTTGCACAAACTAAGAATTTCTGGTATCAGTGCAAATATGTGCATTTTTTTTTCCCTCTCATACCATTTGTGTAGACAGATTTAATGCTTTGGAAGGGTAGAGGCAGTCACGAGAAACTGTTCCTGTTTTATTATTTTTTTTCACTTAGTTAAGTGTGGAAAAAAAAAAACCTTCTGACAGTCTTTTTAGAATGACTTTATTTTAATATCTTCTCTCTCCCCCCCCTATAGTTCTTTCCTCTCGCTGAATTTTTTTGACGTTTTAATTTTTTATTATTATCTTTATTTATAGAGACAGCCAGAAATTGAGAGGGAGAGAGACAGGCACCCGCAACACTGCTTCACTACCTGTGAAGATTTACCCCTGCAGGTGGGGACTGGTGGATTGAACTCTGGTCCTTGCACACTGTCATATGCACTCAACCAGGTGTACCACTACCCAGCCCCATTTAAAATGGTCAGGCATTTTAGAGAAGAAAGGGGCTAAGAGAGCATTGCCATTAAGTGTTGACTGCTTGTTACATGATCCTTCACACCAAGCTTTCTGTGGGGATGTATATATATATATATATATATATATATATATATATATATATTAACCAGAGCACTGCTCAACTCTGATTTATGGTGGTGCAGGGGATTGAACCTGGGACTTTGGAGCCTCAGGCATGAAAGTATCTGCATAATCATTATGCTATCTACCCTCACTCTGAACCTATAATATTTTCCCCTCCCTTCTTTCCTTCCTTCCTTCCTTCCTTCCTCCCTCCCTCCCTCTCTCCCTCCCCCCCTCTCTCCCTCCTTCCTTCCTCCCTTCCTTCCTTCAACTCTAATGATGTTGAACATCTCTGTAGGCTTGAGAAAGTGTTTTATCAGTCTGTTAGATTTTCTGGATACTAAGAAGTTAAAAATACCAGCATCAAAAGTAGAACTTTCTAATGAAAATTGGCTGTAGGCTTGACTAGTCACTTTGGGTATGTCCTTAAGGAAGCTTAGGGTGGGGGAACTTAAATTTTGGCCAAGGGAAATGTATCTGGGTGAATGACTGGTAACAAGACCTGGAGAGAGTACTCTGGGGGCTTGAGCATGAAGACTGGCACGAAGCTGACTTAGTGAAGCTGTCAGCCTTATAAGACGAACTCTGTCCTCTGCCAAGCCTGGTGTTCACGGAAAGCTGACTTAGATTCAATTATCTTTCCCCAGATGTTCTGGGAGTCACCTGGGAAGCAAGACACTCCTTTGTGGCCCTCATAAATATGTGGTGGAAGCCTGTTGAGCCCAGAACTCCCTCTGGGGACAGTTTGCGGAAGAAGTCAGTTCATCAAGCTTGAGAAATCAGTTAGCAAAGGTCTGGGACATTGCCACCACACTTTACATGTCTGAAACCTTTTTCTCACTTTCACCTTTCAGTTAAATTAACATATGTTCCCTGCGTGCTTATTATAGGCCAAATACCATTTCAAATACTAAGAAAAAAACAGATGGAGGAAACAAAAGCAGCCTCTGCTCAGACTCTGAATATGGGAGAGCTCCTGGGCACTAGAAAAAAGTCTTCTGTGGAAACTGTTGTTAAAATTCGTAGGTTCCAGCTGGCCAGGATAGCTTCACGGGCGGGTAACAGAGACGCAGAGACAACGGCTGGGCAGGGAAGCTGTATTTCTTTATTCAGGAACAATGATTCATAAACTAAGACAAACTAATCACCAAACAGAACTCTGCTGTCTCTTTGCGGCGGCGCAAGCACTCTCTCTAACTCTGGAACTCAGGAACTCTCGAACTCTGCAACTCTTCAACTCTGGAACTCTGACCCTCTCCCACTTTGGAACCCTCTCTCAGGGTCCCTAGGGGCGGGGCCAAGCGGGCCGCGAAAACTAACTGGACTGATCTAATTCTCTTGGCGGGGGAGAACTAGAACCCAATGTAAAGCATACAACAGAAACACCTAAGCCAGATGTTAGCTTGGGGAAGTAAATCAGTAAAGAACATTGAGTGGAGAACCCAGAACAGAATAAAAGTTGAAGAAGACAGTGGATAGTTATTGTTATCATCACATTATTTGGTGACTGGGTTAACTTTGGAAAGTCCCTTTGTTAGGGTTTGGGGTATAGTACCCAGCATCTTGTATATAGCTGTGCTATCGGTTGCTTCTGTTCTCCCTGGTCTAGGCTTTTGGAAGAGAACATATCAAAGACAGCCTATGTATTAAAAAGACTCAGTGTGTGTTTTAAGAAGTTCTAGACAGTTGATAGTTCTACCCTAACTTCACTGGGTGCAAGCAGGCTTCTTCACAAGTCGCTGCTCACCGTAGCTTGGACACAGCCTCCTAAGAACTTCCTCCTATTCCCTTAATAATAAAAAAAAAAAAAAAAAAAAAACCAAAACAAACAAACAAAAAAAACAGTGATCACCCTTGAGAGCAATTGTGTCCAATGAAGAGAGTTTAGCAATGCCCAGATCCCTCTGTTCAGGTAACTAATGCCAAAGGGACATTTCTACATCGGTTTTCCAAGGAAGAAAACAAACAAATGAAAACCAAAAAGAAGGTGGTTCTATGTACTAGATTTCTCAATGTTCAATTCTGCCTTTGTGCCCATTTCCAGTTACTAACTGGAAAAGGTCCCACTTCATAATATATGACAGTTAGTAGGTCACTCTCATCCCATGCCTGATGACTCCTACATGGGTCTCTCTGTCTCCAGTCTTACCTCCATTTATCACAGAGCAGCCAGTTATTCAACTAAAGCAAATATCCAAATAAGCCACTCCTACCCCTTAAAATCCTCTGCTGGCTGGCTCCCCCTGGTCTTCAGGATAAAGTTCACTCTCACACAGTGTTTTACCTAGTCTTCTGAGAGTTCTAGCCCCCTCTCAACAGCCCCATACCTTTTTCTCCCCTTTTGTTGCCCTTGTTTTTTATTGCTTTTTCCCCCTGTTTATTCTTTATGCCTAATATCCCACCTCTACTCTGATAGAAGTCACAGAGACTAGCTGAGCCATTTTATTATTTTTTTTCTCAAATAATTTTTATTGAAGTAATGCTGCATTATAATTTTATGTAAATGTCACTGCAGATAAACTGCTGTATATTTTCCTTAAATTTATTTTAAATTTTAAAATTTATTTATTTTCCCTTTTGTTGCCCTTTTTAATTGTTGTTATAGGTATTATTATTGTTGTTATTGATGTCATCACTGTTGGATAGGACAGAGAGAAATGAAGAGGGGAGGGGAAGACAGAGAGTGGGAGAGAAAGACAGACACCTGCAGACCTGCTTCACTGCTTGTGAAGCGACTCCCCTGCAGGTGGGGATGAACCAGGATCTTTATTCAGGTCCTTGCTCTTGGCGCCACCTGCGCTTAACATGCTGCGCTACCGCCCGACTCTCCCCATATATATATATTTTTTTTTTTCCTTTTTATTTGTGCCCCTTGTCCAACTCTATCTTTAGGGTAACTGTTTGGGATTATTCCAGCACGAAGTAAATACAGACACTTAGAATGTTGCGCCCCTAGTTATGAGAGTGACGAACAGTCTCTCAAGGAGATACCAGGCACAGCTCAGGAGGAGTAGCTGTGTGGAGGAGACTCAGGTGGAAGAATCTGGAATGTGTGTATGTCCGCTGGTGGGAGCTTGTCAGTTCCACAGGTGATGCGCTCTGCCTGCCTGTGTTGCCCTGTTTCTCCACGGAAGCTTGATTTCTTTACATAGACTCATAGTGCCGTGGTTGTCTCTTTATCACCTGGGCTCCAGGTGTCTTTGGAGCTCCTTGGTGTTTATTCAGAGTCATCTAAGGCATGCTGTGGTTCTCCACACTGAGAGATGACTTTATTGATGTTGCCATTTATCATGTGAAGGACTTACATCTTTGTGACCAGATGGAAAGGGTAGCTTGCAGTGAATTTCCGGGAATAACACAAGTCACTCCTGGTCGGAAGCTCAATTTTTAAGCGTTGCTGGCGTTTTACCTTAGGAAGTCATTTTCTTTGGGAAATGAGGCCTGTCTCTGGGATTCTTTTTTCCTTTTCTTTTTTTTTAAGGGGTTTTAAAAATATTTATTTATTTATTCCCTTTGGTTGCCCTTGTTGTTTTATTTTTGTAGTTATAATTGATGTTGTTGTTGGATAGAACAGAGAGAAATGGAGAGAGGAGGGGAAGACAGAGAGGGGGAGAAAAAGATAGACACCTGTAGACCTGCTTCACCACTTGTAAAGTGACTTCCCTGTAGGTGGGGAGCTGGGGCTTGAACCAGGATCCTTACAGGCAGGTCCTTGCTCTTGGCACCACCTGCACTTAACGCCCGACTCCCACGTCTCTGGGATTCTAACATGCCATTTCCAACATCAGTGTTTTGATCCTAAGACTGCACACTTATAACTATGCAATGGCAGTTTTCATTCCTAAATAGTCACACCAATGGAACTCAAATGGTTAGTATTCTAACGATAAGCTCTCAGACTATCTCCACCACCCTCCCCCTCCAGAATCCCTGTTTACTGGAGATGGCCCTGGCTGGCTGCTGGGGGAATTATGAGGAATATTCCCAACACACACCTGGGTGCTGAGTTTTTAGGTGAGGGGGCTGGACTAGCAGTCCTCACTGGTGTGGGACTTTGCAGTTCTAACAGTATTCTTGCTTCCTGCTTTATCTTTCAGTTAATGACTAGCCACAGCGTCACTGCTGTGAGCTCCAGCCACGATTCCTCGGGCTCCCAAGCCAAACTCTGGTTGTAGTGGGTACCAGCTGAGGGAACATGGCTTGCTGGCCTCAGCTGAAATTGCTGCTGTGGAAGAACTTTACTTTCAGAAGAAGACAAACTGTAAGTTTGCATCTCCTCCTGTGCTTTTCTTTATGGTTTGGACTTGGTTGGAAGAGGGGTTGAGAGGGAGGTGTTCTTTATTTTATTTTATTATTTTTTTTAACCAATGTTAACCGATGTGTTAACATTTTTAACCAGTGTTCACCAAATCTGGTCATGGTGAACACACGAGATTGTATGGCATTAATGTGTCTCTATCACTGTTTACAGAGGGCAGGTTTGCATTGAGGCAGACATGTCGCTAGTGCTCAGATGTGAGTTCCGACCTCTGGAATTTGGCACAGTATTGCCTGATTGTCCCATTCTTGACTTTTGCCGCAACCCCAAGGGTCTCTTACTTCTTGAAGAGTCTCCCCTGGGGCCTCTGATTTTTCTAGTATGTGGCTGTGAAGTAAGTTAATAATCTATATCAAGGCAATCAGTCCCCGGCTTTCTTAGTATCAGCGCAGATGTTTCAACTTTGACTGAGATGTGGAGGAACTGGTAACTGAGTGTCAGCTCATTTCTGTGTGGGGTTCTAAGCCAGTCACTTTCAGATAAGTTGATAATTTTTTCATTATACCTGAGATAATCATCTATAATGCACAGATGAATGGCATTCTTCCATAGCGAAGGATGAAACATATTCAATATAAGGCATGATGAATTCCTTGGCGCTCAAGAACATTTTTGCTTTTCTATCTGGACACTCTTAGAAATCCTCTTTGGTCTTCTGAGCTTAACTGTGCCTTCTTGTAGTCCATTTCTAAATGTCTGTTTCTTGCACTGATTTTTTAAAAATTAATTTCTAAGCCTCTATCCCCACTAAGCTGTGTTAAGCTTAATACATTTGTATCCAAGGTAATTATCTTTTTTAAACTTAAAGAACTACAAATGATCTTGGTAAGAATGTAATTCAGTGTTTCTCAAAGTAGGATAATGATGGGACCCTCTTTATTTTTAAATTTATTTTTACTTTTACCATAGAGAGATAACTGGGCTGGGTGGTGGTGCACCTGGTTGAGTGCACACATTAAAGTGCACAAGGACCTGGGGCCAAGCTCCCGTTCTCATCTGTCGGGGAAAAGCTTAACGGTCTGTGAAGCAGTGCTGCAAATGTCTTATCTTTCTCCCTCTCTATCCCCTTTCCCTTTACATTTCTCTCTGTCCTGGGAACTGAACCTGGTCCTACATACATATAATTGTTTTCTGCTGCTATCATTCTCACTGGACCTTCTTTAAAAAAGTCGAAGGCTCCCTTATGTTCACTCAGTTTCTTTTAATTTAATTTACATATGCAAATACATATATACTTGCATATGAATATATGCAAGACTAGATACAAACTCCTTATACTTACAGGTTATGTGACCACAAAAATCATGCATACTTAAACATGAGACATGAATAAAATTGTCAAATCAGTACCATTCAAATCCATGCCACTCATGAAGTCAAGCAGCTCTATTAAAACCAGGGTATAAGTGGGAATGTGCATATGTAAATGAGTGCTGTGATGCATATGGTAATGTGCATATGTAAATGAGTGTGTGATGCTGAGTCTTTTGAGTCTGAACAATCTGTATCACTTTCTGCCGACAGTTCAATTCGGTAATCATTTTGTTCAGTGAACTTTATTTCATGCCATTCGACTTTCTTTTGGCCCAAACTCATCGTTCACAAATTGTGTCTATGTCTGTTTCCTTTCTCATTAGTTTGCTACAATGATTTTGCTCCCAGTATAACCACAAACACAAATAAAAACTGGGAGTTTGTAATCTTGTGCTGGGACTTGGATATAAAGTAGGTGTTAAGAAAAATCTATGTATGTTTATTCAAACTTGTTTAGATAACTATTCAAATGAAAAAAATGCAAAATGTCTAAAAACCTTATAGGGAATCAATCCTGTGTTTTTTCATACATTCCAATATGAAAAAACACAGGAGAAATAGAATCTATGCAACCCATTGTGTTGGTAATAGTAGTAGTAAACTATAACACTGTGGAAAGTATCTGTGCTTACACTACTATGCCACAAGCACATAATACAGTATAATATTGCATTCTGCAAACACTTGAATAAGCTTTGATGTGCTAGGCACTGAGGTGTATTAACTGGATTAATTATTTTTTTCAGAATGATGAAGTACTGTTATTTATTTATTTATTTATGTATCCAGGGAACTTAAAGCAGAGAGAGAGATTAAGTAATTTCTCTGAGGTCCACTCTGCTAAGGCTGCAACACATGTAGGATTGAAATCCAGATAATGTGACTCTGGAATTAACACTCCAAATGACTTTGTCATTATTTTCTCTACCTTAAGTCTCAAATTTTTGACTTTTCTTTTTTAGCCTCCAGGGTTATCACTGGTGGTAGGTGCCTGTACTACGAATCCACTGCTCCTGGAGGCCATCTCCCCCCCCCACCTCCCACCCCCACCCCCCATTCTCCACTATTGTTGTTGGATAGGACAGAGAGAAATGGAGAGAGGAGGGGAAGACAGAGAGGGAGAGAGAGAAAGATAGACACCTGTAGATCTGCTTCACTGACTGTGAAGTGACCCCCCCCTGCAGGTGAGGAGCCGGGGGCTTAAACCCAGATCCTTGCGCCAGTCCTTATGCTCCACACTATGTGTGCTTAACCCAGTGCACCACTGCCTAGCCCCCTAAATTTTTGTGTTTTCTGGCCTCTTTATTAACTTCTCCCCTTCGTTCTCCTAGATCCCTGTGCTTCCAAGTCCTGCATGTTCACGTCTTGTCCTTTCTTAGCCACTGTGTGGTTGAGGCCCATGTCACTTCTTACCCTGCTAGCAGCAACCCATTTTGAAAAACCCAGTCTGCTAACAGCGTACTCAGATTCTGCTTTGCTTCTCCTGTGTTTTCTTTACTGGAATGTGGGATTCCATATAAGGGTTTTAAACATCTTACACTCTCATTTCAATTGCCATCTAAACAAATTGGAATAAATGTACGTAGATTTTCTCAACAACTACTTTATATCTAAGTCTTAGCACAAGATGACAAAGTCCAAGTTTTTACTTGTGTTTGTGGTTATATTGGGAGAAATATAATTGAAACAAACTTAGGAGAATATTGTGGTATGTCTTTTTCTAGCTAATGAGTAGTGGAAAGAATTAAATCTTTTGATTAATGAGAGGTGGCCTCAGTAGTCGTTTAGTGTCAATTATTCACTTAATAGATAAGAACATTGAGACATGAAACTGGGGAGGGTTTTTTTTTTTTCCAAGTTAAGCCAAAGAATCAGCAGCCTGAGAGTCTAGAACAGAAAGGAGAGTTCATTCAGCTGGGCCATTCTCCACTGGTCTTTAACTTGTTGCTCAGTATTGCTTATGGGTAAAATAATAATAAGATTAGAGAGATAGGCAGGCTTAGTCAAAAGCAATATGTAGCCTTCTGGCAAATTCTTGTGGAGTGTAAGGACATTCTAATACGTAAGAATTTTTCTCTCTTTTTAAAAACATTTATTTCTTTAGTATTGGATAGAGACAGAGAGAATTTGAGAGGGAAGGAGGAAATAGGAAGGGAGAAAGATACCTGCAACCCTGCCTCACCATTCTTGAAGCTTTCCCCTCTGCAGGTAGGCTTGAACCTGGGTCCTTGCTCACTGGAATGTGAGCACTGAACTAGGTACACCAGCACCTGACTCCCCACAAGAGTTTTTTTTTCTTTCTTTCTTTCTTTCTTTCTTTCTTTTTTTTTTTTTTAGGTAATATACTACTACCTGATGGCTTGTCCTCATTATTCCTATTTCCTTATTTCTAAAAGAAAATCTAATTTTTTCTGAACTAGAGAAGCCATGGTTTGATTTAATTTGTTACGTACCCAAAGTGTCAGTACTAGAAAATCTGGTTCACTCCTTGTGAAGTTGATAGAACTGGTGTTGGGAATGGGACCAAGAGTCCTGATTGGCTCTTTGTGCAAGTGGTATCAGTTACTTTCTGGTGACCCTTCAGGCATAGACATCTAGAGCAAGCTTTGCTTTATCTCCACTAAAGGTTGAATGTGCATGGGTCTTAAGTGTGACAGTTACTCCCCAATATACCTAGCTTAGATATCTGTCAAGATTGTGAGTTTCAGAAGGTAGAACATGATGGTAGAAGTGGACTAAGTGGAGGGTGAGAGTGTTCTGAAGACATAGCACAGGGAGACGAGAAATTGTAGCTGTGTGTCAGTGGCTGTATACTATACACTTAAGCCCCAGTAAAATGATAAAAAATAATTACTATATAAAGTAAAAAGAGAAAGGAAGGAAAGAAAGAAGGGAGGAGGGGAGGGAGGGAGGGAGGGAGGAAGGAAGAGAGAGGGGAACTTCTTAGTGGTAGCTGTGGTGTCATATTGTTAGCTTACATAGTTAAAACGAGCCCTGTCCATTAAGCAAGGGAAGAAGTTAGCAGCTCCATGACAGTTTTTGCTCCACAGTGTGCAGAAACTACATATCTGCAGTTTTCTTTTTCTTTTTGCCTCCAGAGTTACTGCTGGAGCTCGGTGCCTGCACCACGAATCCATGGCCTCTGGAGGCTATTTTGCCCCCTTTTGTTGCCTTTGTTGTTTTATCATTGTTGTGCTTATTGTTGTTGTTGTTGATGTCGTTGTTGGACAGTACAGAGAGAAATGGAGAGAGGAGGGGAAGACAGAGAGGGGGAGAGAAAGACAGACATCTGCAGACCTGCTTCACCGCCTGTGAAGCGACTCCCCCGCAGGTGAGGAGCCGGGGGCTCGAACCGGGATCCTTACGCCGGTCCTTGTGCTTTGAGACATGCGCTTAACCGGCTGCACTACCGCCCGACTCCCCATTATCTGTTTTCTTTCTGAAATCTGGCGTGTACATGCTTGACCCTAGACCTTGGCACCTTGGATATACTTAATAAGTATTTGGAGAATGAGTAGTAAGTAAGTGAGCCATGTTTTTCAGATCTCACAGTAGATCTTTTGGGACCTGCTATCAGGTGTCCGGTGTGCTGTTGCCAGCAAGATTAAAGGAATATGGAAAAAGACAGAGCTAAGCACCGAGCCCCGGTGAAAAGCAGCTTTTGCCCTTTCCCCTCTGTGTCCTGTTTGCTGATGAGTCTTGGGGACCTCTCAGAGAAGCGTAACAGGGATATGATTCCGTTCTTGCTCTTGGGCAAAGACTACATCGAAATGGAGTTGTGAAAGTTCAGTGCAAAGCTCAGTTTGAGTCCAAATTAACAGTTAACTTGTGTGGGTGGCAGTCATTCAGCACAAACAGAGCCTGGAACAGGAAGGGCCAGGGGCTAGATCCACATCTGGTTTTAGGCTGAGCCAGAGGCCAAGGTCGCTTGGAACAGATGGCGCAGTTTGGCCATATTGCCTGCCTCTTTCCTCCTCCTTCCTTTTCATTTCTTTTGCTATGAATTTTCTCCATTTTATCTGACTCATCCTGTGGATAGGAAAATAGGTATTTCTTAACATTCATGTAAATCAGGAGATCAGAGGTTGAGCACTGTTTAATGATAAGCAATGAACTCTTCAGGGGCAGGGCTCTCAGTAGAGTGCATATTTCAGCATGAGCAAGGACCTAGGTTCAAGCCCCTGGCCACCACATGGGAACAATCTACAAAGGGAAGATCATGAATAGCGGAACAATGTTGGGTGCCTCTCCTTTCTCCCTCTCTGTCTTTCACACTGTATCTAGAAAAATGGGAAGAAAGGAAAGAAGGAAGGAAGGAAGTTGTATATATCTGAAAAATATATTTTAAAAAATTTAGTAGTGATTTAATATTGATTTACAAAATTATAAGGTAATGGGGTATAATTCCATACCTTTTCCACCACTGGACTTCTGTGTCCCTATTCCCTCCACTGGAAATTGCATTAGTTCTCCCAAGATCACAGATATGGGTTGACTATTATTTCTTTATAACTGTCTTTTTATATTTATATATATTTCCCACTATTAAAAAATTTCTGTATTTATTGATTTATTTTCCCTTTTGTTGCCCTTATTTTTTATTGTTGTAGATATTATTACTGTTGTTATTGATGTTGTTGTTGTTGGATAGGACAGAGAGAAATGAAGAGAGGAGGGGAAGACAGAGAGGGGGAGAGAAAGATAGACACCTGCAGACCTACTTCACCACCTGTAAAGCAACTTCCCTACAGGTGGGGAACGGGGGGCTTGAACCGGGGTCCTTCTGCTGGTCCTTGCGCTTTGTGCCACTGCCTGTTTCCCTACTTTCCCCGTTGTTATTGTCCTGCCTTCTCTCCCTTTCTGAATCGCACTTACTACTTCTGAGTGTCCTTTGCCTTTCCTTCACCCAACCCCTTGGGTCCTGATGGAGTTGGAGTTCAGAGCCCTCTGGTTATCTTCCCCTAACATTTACCCCTCTGGGAGTATGGACCAAAATGAAAATATTTTTATATCCATTGTATCCTTGATTTTTACAACAATTCTGAGAGATATGCTTAGAATTTATTTAATGCAAACATTTAACTTTGATTCAATTATCTTGTTAGTCAGAGGAGGAAGGAGGTAGATATTTTGACCTCAAGTATGCCCGGGAATAATGCTATGACATTCTTGACATATATACATATACATATACATATACATATACATATACATATACATATACATATACATATACATATACATATACATATACATATACATATACATATACATATACATATACATATCATGTGTATATATATTTAATACTTATTATTATTTTTTAATTTAATAGGAGAGTGCTTAACTGAGAGTAGAACAAGAGAAGATAGAGAGGGACAGAGAAAGAGAGATACCTTCAGAACTGTGTCACCACTGGTGAAGCTTCCTGGAAGTGGTGGGGACTTGAGCCCATGTCCTTGTCCTTATATGACAATGTGTTTCATGTCTGTTGCCTTCACTCAACTGACAGCTAGGAAGTAAGCTTTGTCCTTCTGCCTCACCACAGTGTATGGCTAGTCCACTGTCCCACAGATAGTAGATACTCAATACATATTTCTGCAAATGAAATAATAGAATTTGTTCTGTCTTTGCAGGAGGGGAAATGGCAACTTTATATACGTCCTTGTGCATGGCAGCATATGCACTCCACTGGGTGCACTGTCATCTGCCCCCCTGCCTCACCCCTTCACAGATACTTACTCTATCAATGATGTTTTTATTTTATAAGTTTATGAACCATTTTCACCAGTGAGGTTATTTCCAGTCTTGGCTGTCATAAATAACTACCAGAAAGGTGTTAATACACATAGCGTTTTCTTACTTCAGTAACATTTCCTTAGGTTAAAATCTTAAGAGGCAGGATTACTAGGTCTAAGGGTAATGACCTTTGAGAAGTCTGATCAGATGTACATCCAAAGGACCAGTGGTTTCAGATGCCCAGCCCAGTTAAAAAAGCAATGGAGTCTAAGCATGAGACTTCATAGTTGTGGGAAGGCAAGTCTGATTTGCAAAACTGAAAGGCAAATTCTATGACCATTTCCGAAACTATTTTTAGAAATACACAAAAAGGGCACACAGGGAGTCGGGCAGTAGTGCAGTAGGTTAAGTGCAGGTGGTGCAAAGCAAGGACTGGAGTAAGGATCCTGGTTTGAGCCCCTGGCTCCCCACCTGCAGGGGAGTCACTTCACAGGTGATGAAGCAGGTCTTCAAGTGTCTGTCTTTCTCTCCCTCTCTCTGTCTTCCCCTCCTCTCTCCATTTCTCTCTGTCCAATCCAACAACAACAACATCAATAATAACTACAACAATAAAACAACAAGGGCAACAAAAGGGAATAAATAAATACATTAATTAATTAATATTTTAAAAAGGGCACACAGATTAAATTTTATCTCTGAGTTCTCTGGTGGACCTTAAAGATATTCTCTTCATTCTTTCATATGTGTTAGTCTATTAATAACTCAGCTAGGGCTTCAAACATATCAAGCATCTGAGTACTCTAGTGGCAGGACAGAGAACTTAAGAACACTGGGCTGCCCAATGACTAAGAGCATAGATACTTGAATTGCAGGAGCTTTCAATTCTTACTCTGCCATTTATCATGCTTGTATCATTGGGCTATTGACTGAGTTTCAGAGTCTCTGTTTCCTCATGTGTAAACGGGGGGGGGGGGTTTATCTGAAGGTTACATATATCTGTAAAGCACTTACCACACCAGTCCATCATAGCAGCTTGTTAAGTGTCAGTCATTATTGTTGCCTTTCTTTTCCTTTCTCTGATCTGCTCACCTCCATTGGCTGGAGCTGCTGGAAAAATGATTTATATAAAGATTTCCTTTGCGCCCTTGCTATCAATGCCATGGGGAAGATCCATCCATTTTGCTTCAAACAACTAGCAGCACCTTCGTTTCTTGACTTCCTAAATGATCTTAATACAACCTACTTCACGTGTTGCTGCGAGAATTAAATACTAGAGGTGAGGTGGATAAAAATCTCTTAAGATATACGGGCGGTGCTCGACATTTACTCTAGTGTCCAAACTTATGACTTCATTTTTTTTCTCCTTGGAACCTTTTGATGTTTTTATTAAAAAAAATTTTTTTTTTTATGCCAGGCCAAGTTGTTGAGGTCATTTCTAAACTGGACCATTTGCTGAGTGAAGTAAAATTTCATGTCACCTTCAGGGGTGAATTTGCAACTAACTGCTAACCCTACTACCCATCCCATTGATTAACTCTGTGAGCCTTAGTCTTGCCTTAAGTGGAAGCAGTAGAGGTTCCCCCATCACAAGGTGCTTTCCAAGGATTCAGTGTTCCTACTGACATCTAAGAAAATGATGCCTACTTTTTATCTTAAAAGTACAAAGGGTAGCATCAAGATTTAAGGTAGCATTTGAGCTTGAATACTTTATTTCATTTCGCCTCTTTTATTTTCTGAGTTCATTATTCTTTCTGGATTCACTCACAGTCACACTGCTGTTACTCCGGTCTGTTAATATTGACAATTATTTTTATTTAACTGAAAACTTGAAATGCATACACTTTTTTGTGTTCTTCTGTTTTTCATCTATTATTTTAGTGTCTATATTTCATCAACATTGTTGTAATGACGGCAGAGCATCTTATGGAGTGGATATATTATGATTTAGTCATTTCTTTACTGCTGTGCAATTAAGTTGTTTCTACAATTTTTACATTTTACCTTTTTAGTGAATGAATACCTTCACGTTTGTAGTCTTTTGATATATATATATATATCAAGAGACATATATATTTATATATTTTTTTTTCCTCCAGGGCTATCGTTGGGGCTGGGTGCCTGCACTTTGAATCCACTGTTCCTGGAGACCATTTTTCTCATTTTGTTACTGTTATAATTATTGTTTCCATTGCTGTTGGATAGGACAGAGAGAAGAGAAACAGAGAGAGAGAGAGAGAGAGAGAGAGAGAGAGAGACCTGCAGACCTGCTTCACTGCCTGTGAAGCGACCCCCCTGAAGGTTGTGCTCCAAGTGATTTATATTTTCATTTTCATCACTTGAGCAATTTCAGTTCTTTCTCTTACTCAGTTAACTATTTCAAGCCTGTACCTTGTGGCGGGCTTAGTGAGAAGAAAATGACACTAGGAAAGAATCCCGGGCCTCTCAAGTGCAGATGAAAGTACAAAATGCCTGCAAGGCCTTCCAACTCAGGAAACAGGAGAGACTTGGAGTTTGCAGTCTGGGGTGGGGGGTAAGATAGCATAATGATTACTCAAAGAAACTCATGCCTGAGGCTCTGACTTCCCAGGTTCAGTCCCCCACACTGCCATAAGCCAGAGCTGAGAAAAGCTCTGGTTAAAAAGGGAAAAAAAAATCAGTGTTTTTGGATTATTATTATTATATTTATGTATTTATTTATTTATTTATATTTAAGAAAGGAGACATTAAAAAACCATAGGATAAGAGGGGTACAGTTTTACACAATTCCCACCACCCAATCTCCATATCCCATCCCCTTCCCTGATAGCTTTCCTATTCTTTATCCCTCTGGGAGTATGGACGCAGGGTCATTGTGGGATGCAGAAGGTGGGAGGTCTGGCTTCTGTAATTGTTTCCCGCTGAACATGGGTGTTGGCAGTTGGATCCATACTCCCAGCCTGCCTCTCTCTTTCCCTACTAGGATGGGGCTCTGGGGAAGTGGGGCTCCAGGACACATTGGTGGGGTTGTCTGTCCAGGGAAGTCTGGTCAGCATCCTGCTGGCATCTGGAACCTGGTGGCTGAAAAGAGAGTTAACATACAAACCAAACGAATTGTTGACCAAACAGAATGACTCAGCATGCTTTCTTCCAGAGAGGCATCCCAGTGCTCCTCTGCTCTGTGGCAAATTATTTAAGCAGCATATGGGGTGTTGTTGTTGTTGCCTCCTTCAAGGAGGAAAGCATGCTCATTATGAAAAACTGAAAATTCAAGGAAGTATTTTAAAAAATCACCTATGTTCTTATCACCGCAGCTCATTCAGTGTTTTCACCTCAGTGTTTCCTTCTAAAAAATAAATTAAAAAAGTGTTTAATGTGCAACCATATCAAAGACTCGAAAATTACAAAGTGACTTATTTAAAATATCGAAAATAAAGCATCAGATAATAAAAAACAAAAGCAGCCTAAAACACCAGCCATAGCATGATCTGTTAAACGCTGTATCTGATGTGTGCTGTATAATCTCAAAACTGATCGACATAAATATTACTTACATATGCAAAGAAAAACGACAAACATTAACAGACAACTATAGTGTGATATCAAGTGATCATTTAAATTCATATTTCAGTACACCCAGTCGCCTGCACTTGTTACTATGCACAATGACCTGGGTTTGCACCCGGGCTCCCCACCTGCAGGTGGTGAGCTTCACTAGCAGTGAAGCAGGTCTGTGAGTGTCTGTCTTTCAGTCTACTTCTCTGTCTCCCCCTTACCCTCTCAATTTTTTTTTCTCTGTCCTGGAAAAAAAGGCAACCAGGAGTGGATTTGTAGTGTGAGCACCAAGCCTTAGTCATAACCCTGATGGCAAGAATGAATAAATTGATAAATAACTGCAGGCATGCTTGAAGAGAATATTATTTGTCATCAAAAACATTTCCGGGGAGTCGGGCTGTAGCGCAGCGGGTTAAGCGCAGGTGGCGCAATGCACAAGGACCGGCATAAGGATCCCGGTTCGAACCCCGGCTCCCCACCTGCAGGGGAGTCGCTTCACAGGCGGTGAAGGTCTGCAGGTGTCTGTCTTTCTCTCCCCCTCTCTGTCTTCCCCTCCTCTCTCCGTTTCTGTCCTATCCAACAATGAAGACAACAACAATAATAACTACAACAATAAAACAACAAGGGCAACAAAAGGGAATAAATAAATAAAATAAAATATTAAAAAAAACATTTCCGTTATAAAGTGAAGTGATAAAGAAAAGTAAAAAATTAAATGTGTTGCATAATCTCAAATTTTTCTAGATAAACATTACACAGCTAAAGAAAAAAGACCAACATTAACAGAGAACTATTGTTAGTTTACTGGGGACTATGGGAAGCAGGATCAAAGATGATTTATATTTACTTATTTTTGCTTTTATGTATTTTCATTTAAATTTTTCTCAAAAAATGTAAGTTTGAGGATCAAGAAAGAAATTCTGCTTAAAGAAGAGGAGGGGATTTCATAACATTTTTATCTTTATGTATCTGAAGCCATGATTGTTGTTACTTACAAACATGAGACTTTGTGACTACTAGAGTCTTTGGCGATTACCCTCACTGAAACACTATAGTCCAGGCCACGCAGTAGTGCGCTGGCTTAAACGCACATGGCACAAAGCGCAAGGGCCAGCTCAAGGATCCCGGTTCGAGCCCCCACTCCCCACCTGCAGGGGAGTCACTTCACAATCGTTGAAGCAGGTCTGCAGGTGTCTGTCTTTCTCTTCCCCTCTCTGTCTTCCCCTCCTCTCTTGATTTTTCTCTGTACTATCCAACAACAGCAATGGCAACAATAACAATAACAAAAATGGGAAAAACGGCCTCCAGGCACAGTGGATTCGTAGTCCAGGCACCAAGCCCTAGCAATATAACCCTGGAGAAAAAAAAAGAAAGAACAAAAGAAAGAAAGAAAGAAAGAAGGAAAGAAAGAAAGAAAGAAAGAAAAACTAGAGTCTACAAAGGAAAGGAATAAAAACTGTGAAGACTTTGGGTAGTGGACTATTTGTCTTGTTATCGTTGGTTCAATTAAATTATGTTTAATTATTTCCATTCTGTCTCTTTGTTTACTTATCTCCTTGTAACTCATTGAAGCAAGATTTTTTAAAAAAATTATTTCTTTATTGGGGAATTAATGTTTTACATTCAACAGTAAATACAATAGTTTGTACATGCATAACATTCCCCAGTTTCCCATTTAACAATACAACCCCCACTATGTCATTTATCATCCTTCATGGACCTGTATTCTCCCCACCTACCCACTCCCAGAGTAAGATTTTAAGGTAGAGAAATTGCATAGTTCTTAACTAGTGGACCATCATTATTGCTAAGTTTAAGAACTTGTTACTATTACTTTTTTTTTTAACCCAGTGGAGGACACTTAAATGAATGGGGAAGGATTGTGTTTTATCCCCAGCTTCTTTTTTTCTGGGTGCACACAGGTCTCTATGGAAGAGTGTGTGTGTGTGTGTGTGTGTGTGTGTGTGTGTGTGTGTGTGTGTGTGTGTGTGTGTTTAAAGAAACAAATAGGAAGGGAGTGTGGATCCCTCAGATCAAAGGAGAGCCTGTTGTAGGATGGAAGATGAAACTCGACTTCCAGGCATGACAGTTAAACATTTCCCAGTGTCAGATTATAACAACTGAAACCAATATAATGTTATAAACTATTTTACCTGGGTAAGAAAATTAAAAAATAGAAAGGAACAGATACAGTGTTTGCAAACAAATGGTTAGTCTGTAGCTGCACTGTGCTCCGTCTGGTATTATACAGCTGACTTGCACCTGTTAACTTTTATTTAAGGTGCTGATTGCAGCACTAATTTAAGGGGCTCCAGAAAAACGCTGTGGGAGGAGAATGCACTCATCATGCACAGGACAAGGGTTTCTGGTTCAACTTGAGATTTCAGTAAAGGAAAAGTATGCCTGGCTGAGTCTTGGGAAACAAATGCAAGGAATTAGATGAAGCAGGATGGGAAGTTGTTTTCATTTTTAAGGAGAGAGGCGTAAACTTGTATGTAATAAGGGGCAGGCGTCAAGCAGATGAATGTTAGAAATGCTTAGTATGGGGATTGGGCGGTAGCGCAGTGGGTTAAGCGCACATGGTGCCAAGTGCAAGGACCGGCATAAGGATCCAGGTTCCAGCCCCCGGCTCCCCACCTGCAGGGGAGTCACTTCATAGGAGGTAAAGCAGGTCTGCAGGTGTCTGTCTTTCTCTCCCCCTCTCTGTCTTCCCCTCCTCTCTCAATTTCTCTCTGTCCTATCCAACAACAAATGACATCATCAACAACAATAATAACCACAACAAGGCTACAACAACAAGGGCAACAAAAGGGGGAAAAATGGCCTCCAGGAGCAGTGGATTCATGATGCAGCACTGAGCCCCAGCAATAACTCTGGAGGCAAAAAAAAAAAAAAAAAAAAGGAAAAAGAAAGAATAGAAGTGCTTAGTATTAGGAAAGGTTGAGGAGAAGGTGACCAGTTGCTTAAATAACATTTTGGGGGGTGGAGGGGTGAGATAGCATAATGGTTATGCAAAGAGACTTCCATGTCTGAGGCTCCAAAGTCCCAGGCTCAGTCCCCTGTTTGACCAGAAGCCAGAGCTGAGCAGGGCTCTGGCAGTACTAGGCAGCTATTGTCATCTTTATATTCACAATGCTCTGTCTTATTTGCCCTCAGTGTCAACTGTTGCTGGAAATGACCTGGCCTCTCTTTATCTTCTTGATCCTGATCTCTGTCCGACTGAGCTACCCACCCTATGAACAGCATGAATGTGAGTATAAACCCAGCCGGCAAAACCGAAGCAGTAGGCATGGGCTATAAATGTGACTGTTGTCAAGATGTCATCCTCAGAAAGTACTGCAAATGGTTTGGAACAGAAAATCTAGGCTACCAGATTTTTGATAAGGCAAGAACTCAGAAAGTTATCGTCAATCCTAGTGAATGGTGACAATAGTAATTCTGGAAATAGGTGACAACTATTTCATACATTTTAAATCATGAAAGTAAAATAACCTCAATGGTAGTTCATAAAATGGTGATTAGAAAACAACAAACAAACAAAACCATGAACCCTAACATAATACCTTACCATCACTATCTGGTTCCTGATAGCCTTCTTCATTTGTATCATGTCTTTTTCACTGTTGCAAGTTGGTCAACTTTTTTTTTTGTTTTGTTTTGAGCAGCATTTGTGTAGAGTACAGATTGGCTAACATTTAACTTTCTCAGCAACCTTTCTTATTGACCTTGTAGCAAACTATCATTTGCTTTATTTTTAAAATAAAAAAACTGGGACTCAGAGAAGTACAAGCAGTTATCCAAGACCACAGATCCAATAAGTGACAGAGATGAAAAATGATCTAGGTTATCTTTCTTTTTTGTTTGTTTTGCTTTTGGACTCTCTGTCATATATATTTTTTATGATGACCTTTACACTGAGTATAGAAAATATATTAGTGACTAAGAACACAAACTCTAATTATCAGGCTACCTGGGTTTGAATTCTGGCTTCAATTCTTACTAGGCATATCACTTTGGACCAGCTTCTTGACTGCCACCTTGACTTACCTTTTTTGGTGCCTGCGTTTCCTTATCTCTTAATAAGAAATGGTATTTACCTTTTATGGCTCTCATGCTTATCATCCCACTGTCACTGGGTGGCTTGCTCAGTACATTGAGACTGAATATATTTCCTGGTTGAAAAGACCACCACTCAGATGGAATGTCTATCTGTTGCATTACCCCAGTGAGTTCTTATGATTTAACGGCTCTGCCAATATCCTGTCAGTCCCATGGGCATAAAGGATACCGTTCTTCAGGGAACAGGTGGGGCTCACAGCACTTTTTTAACTTTCATTTTTTACTTGATTTTCATTAGTAGTTTAATATTTATAAGATACCTAATATATCATGAATTATAATATATTGCAATTAGTATAGTGATATTTATAATACTTTTACTATCTTATAATTTCCAAAATTATAAGGTAATGGGGATATAATTCTTTCTTTTGTATTTTTTGAATTTATTTGTAAAATAGAAATATTGACAAGACGATAGGATAAGAGGGGTACAACTCCACACAATTCCCACCACAAATCCCCGTATCCAATCCCCTCCCTTGAAACTTTTCTGTTCTTTATTCCTCTGGGAGTATGGACCCAGGATCATTATGTAATACAGTAAGTGGGAGGGGATTGGATATAGCTTCTGTAATTGCTTCTCTGCTGAACATGGGTGTTGGCAGTCCAGTTCATACTCCCAGCCTGTTTCTCTCTTTCCCTAGTAGGGCAGGGTTCTGGGTAGGTGGGGCTCCAGGACACATAGTGGGGTCTTCTGCCCAGGGGAGTCAGATTGGCATCATGCTAGCATCTGGAACCTGGTGACTGAAAAAGAGTTAAGGTATAAAGCCAAACAAATTGTTGACTAATCATGAACCTAAAGGCAAGAATATTGCAAATGAAGATTTAGGGTCTCAGTTTTGGATAAAGCTAGTAGGTCTGTTTTAGGTCTATTTCAAGGGGCCTATGGCTTTACTAGTTTTTGCCTGCATCTGACATCTAAATTCAGGTGGACCTAGGTTATTGTCTGGGAAGATGGTGTCATAGTTGGAAAAAGGACTAGAAAGCTGGATCAGGGAAGAGGGTAGCTCCCAAAATATGGGGAAAGTATCTAAATATTGTTAACTGTAAACCCCATTGATTTGATCTGGGGCTCATAGTCAGCACAGGAGCCTATGTAACCTCTGCATCGCTGTAGGTCTGAGCTCACATTCTGTGGTCACGGCTAGGAACATCGCAGGCTGCTCTACTTTCAAGTCCCATCTTCCTTGAGTGGCAGAGTATGTTGCCCAACTTCCCTTTGGAGAATGGAACAGTCCCTACCATTGTTGATTGACATTGAAGGCAAGGTCCTATAGGAGCCCACAAAGAGGTCCATTATACTGTTTCTGATGGAGATGACCAGTGTCAGTGGAGAGAGGGATCTGTTAGAGGTCTAGGCCCATCACACACAGCACTTCTTAATTGTACTCTTTGTCTGGCTCCACCGCCTAGCATATAGTGATAGTCATTTCACTAGTAATTAACTACAATTGCATATATATTTAAGTGTAAAAGGAGCACCTCAAGATGATTTTCTGAAGTCTACAGAAAGGAAAAGAGCCTAAAATAAAATCTATATTCAGTCTGTGAGACTGGGAGGTAACTCTGCTTTCTTTTCTGGAACCCTACAAACATGTTTTGGACCTGGAACCCTACTGAAGTACACATCTCAGGTGCAACTCAACTTTTTGATCTAATCACCTGTTCTGTCTTTGGAATGTGCTTAACTAGGCAAGATGGGGAGGCAAAAGTTAGCACCAAGTCTGTTTGAATCCTGAATCTACCACTTGCCAAAGTTGTGATCTTGGTCAAGTTTTTGAATCCAGTTCTCTTTGAATGCAGATCATACTTTCTCAGAAAATGTGAAACTCCTGTATAAAACTAATCTATAAAACTAATCAAAATTGTTTTTGTCCACTTTGGTACCTTATGCAATATTACCTTCTAGGGTTCTAGCTGAAGGGATGAAAAACTCACATGAAACTTGTAGAGATATCTTGTCTTTGGAACCAAAGAATTAGTCTATCATTCTTCCCATAAATCTTTCTTAGTATGACCTAGTGCCATAACAGTCCTAGTAACTTTCTTGGATCTTGAGAAGTCGTTCTGATTTTGACAGTAATCCTATGCACCCAGGACTGAGTCCTTACTCATCCTCATTTTCTTTGCAAAGAAGCAGGGACACATGGAATGGTGATTGTTTCATTCACCAAGGTTTACCTTTACTTTCCATTGCCCTGTGTGGCCTAGACTAGTACCACCTTGTACTGGGTCTCTATATCTCCAGGAGGTTAAAGGCAAGACTCTCTTGATCCTTGACTGTTTGGTTGGGTTACATAAATCTCCCTATGAATGAGGAGTAGCTGAATTAGGTAAGGGACCCTGTTTGGTTTTCCTTGAACTAAGATAAGAAGGTTAACTAAGTCAATGTTTCCAAAGGCCAGAGTCCCTGCAGAGGTGCATTCAGTGGTCAGATCTTACTGCATTCTTGCTTTGGATGTCATCACTCTGGTTTGAATATGGACAGAAGAAAAAGACAACTAGAAGGACTCTTACTGAAAGGGAGTGCATAGCAAGTTCCAACAATTGGATAAATTCTGGGGGACATTTTGTTAGCATATTTGCATGCAAGTCAAAGATGAGTTAAAAGAGGGCTTCTTGGGGACCGGGTGGTACAGCAGCGGGTTAAGCGCATGTGGCGCGAAGTGCACGGACCAGCTGAGGGGTTCTGGTTCGAACCCCCAGCTCCCCACCTGCAGGGTGGCCTATTCTCAAGTGGTGAAGCAGGTGTCTATCTTTCTCTCCCCCCCCCCCGTCTTCCTCTCCTCTCCATGTCTGTTGTTCCTTCTGTCTTCCCCTCCTCGTTCGATTTCTCTCTGTCCTATACAATAACAATAAGAAAGATGGGCAGAAAAAAAAAACGGGGGAGGGGTAAATAGCCTCCAGGAGCAGTGGATTCATAGTGCAGGCACTGAGTCCCAGCAATAACCCTGGAGGAAAAAATACAAAGAAAAAAAGGGGGGCTTCTTCTGTGGGTTAAGATGGCAGCTTTGGGGGAAAAGGTCTGTTCTGGCTAGACAGTAGCAGTGGGAGTGCTAATGTGGGTTCACTACCACAGTGCCTAACATCCCAATGTGCTCATTATTAAGCTTTGCTCTCTAAAGTAAAGGGTACAATGCTGAATGATTTACCTGTAAGGATTCACAAGGATGCTCACAATATTTCACTTCTCTGTGAAGTAGACAATATTTATCACTATTCTATAGATGAAGAAACTGAGGGGCAGGTGTTCAGTGATTTGGCCATAATTGTTGCTTTGATGGGGGCCAGGTGGTAGCACACCTGGTTAAGTATACATATTACCATGCATAAAGACACAGGCTCAAGCCCCCAGTCCCTACCTGAAGGGGGAAAGCTTCATGAGTGGTGAAACGGTTTTTGCAGGTTTCTCTCTGTCTCTCTCCCTTTCTATCTCCACTCGCTCTCAATTTCTCTCTGTTCTATCAGATAAAATAAAGAAATAAAGTTTTTGTTTTTTAAAGAGAGTTTCAGAGTCTGCCTGTGTATCTCAGTCGGTGTAACCCCAAACACCGGTGACACTGCAGTTCTTCACAGCCAAGAGCCGTGGTTCTAAGTGGTTAAGTCTTTTGGAAGTTACGAAAAAAAAAAAAAAAATCCAGACTATGCTGAAAGATGGAACCATCATCTTTCTATACAAAGAAACTCGTACATGATTAGTCTTTGGGTTAAGAGCCCCTGGTTCCAGGGTGCATTCGTCTTGTTCTTCCTAAGAAGCACCCATGACCAACTGCCACAAACCTGTGTTTTGGGCATGTATGAGTAACTCCAGTTGATCTGATAATTTTGTTTGTAAGAAGCTTCTCTGCAATGAATAAAGCAAAAAGACCCGTTAGATGGGATGCTTGGTTTTGAAGGAAGACACAACAACAGCCAGTGTAGCTTCACAGATGCCTTCCAACTCCAAGTCTGTAATCTTATTAGATGCCCCTCAGGAGCTGTGGATTCACAGGGGGAGATGGAGCCCATATCTTTGCTCCACAGAGAATAGCTCTCAAGGGGATTGAAAAGTGCTTAGAATATAAAATGTGTCACAGATAGAAGGGAAGGTGTGAGCTCTACTCCTAATCCTGCCCACTGACTTCCTAAGTGTTTCCATAGCTTCCTCTTGCTATAGTATCCCTTTTTTTCCTTTCTTTCTTTATTTCCTTTTGTTGTCCTTGTTGTAGTTATTATTGATGTTGTTGTTGTTGGATAGGACAGAGAAATGGAGAGAGGAAGGGAAGACAAAGAGGGGGAGAGAAAGACAGACACCTGCAGACCTGCTTCACTGCCTATGAAGCGACTCCTCTGCACGTGGGGAGCCAGGGGCTTGAACTTGGGATCCTTACGCCTGTCCTTGCGCTTAACCTGCTGCGCTACCGCCCGACTCCCAATATAGTTTCCTTTTTAAAGAAGAAATTAAATTAAGTCACACCCAGGGCTAGATGAGCTAATTAATGATGAACAAGTACTTGGTGAACAGCTGACCATTTTTGTTTATGTTCTAATTGTTGCCTCTCATTATTTCTTCAAGCTTGGTGTCATGATTCCTTTAATGTGGATGACGCTATGTAGGTTAGGCACTGCTGTCTGATGTTTCTACTTGGGGAGGTGCGGGTTTCTGGAAGGTGGAAAATGGGGAAGGTGGATTTGGAATTCAGCAGCATGGGTGTAGACCCAACAGAGATGAGACTACTTATCAAGTCCTTTAATCACTTCAAAGAATTAATGCATCTCCCTGTGTTTTTCTTCTCAATTTCAACAGGCCACTTTCCAAACAAAGCCATGCCCTCTGCAGGAACCCTTCCTTGGATTCAAGGGATTATCTGTAATGCAAATAACCCCTGTTTCCGTTATCCAACTCCTGGCGAGGCTCCTGGGGTTGTTGGAAACTTTAACAAGTCCATGTAAGTACCAGATCAGATTTGCTTTCTCAAACTCCCTGGTTAATATTTTTCCTTCCCTTCTTATTCTCTGGAGAATTTTGGATGTTCGAAATCGAGAGGAGCTGCTTTCTTAAGGTTTGTGTAAGAAAGTCTACAGAGCAATTTCTTTCTGTCTCTATCCAATACTAAATCATCAAATATTTAAAATTAAAAAAAAAAGTCTGCAGAACAAGGGGAGGGAGAATTGCTTCTGGGATCTCAAACTGTGTGATCTCCCTTCCATGCATTTTAGGAATAAGGGGATATGTAGTGAAAAGGCATGCTTGAGGTCTGCTTCGTTATTTATCGTCTTGAGAGTAGCTGCTTTTAACATCTAAGTGACATTTGCCTTGAAGTCCCTTTTATGAAGTCGTTTAAGATACAGTTAATCAGACAGGAGGTGAATGCTCAGAGCCAAAAGGCTATTTCACAAGAATACACTTAACACTTCAGTTCATTCTGACAAGACGATTGGATTTAAGGAATGAGCCCATTGTACCGAGTAAAGGAAAACTGTAGGCAGCTCGAGCTGGACAGAAAACAGCAGCCGATTCTCTCATATGTAAGAGCCAGATCTGTGGAGACAGGGAGACCGGCGTGGTGGTGGCAGTGGTGGTGCTGGTAGCACTGCTCCTTGGAGACTGACTAGCAGCACACCATTCTAACTGATAATTAAATTACTTCACCCCTTTAGTAAACCTTTTGTGTGTGTGTGTCTGAAGCAGCTGACCTGGGCTGGAGGGGGAGGGGTATACAGCTGTGCTCAGGCAGAGGCTGTCCTAAGGGAGCTTGGAGCCCAGTCTAGTTGGGGAGGGGTCTTCTGGTGGTCTACTCTCCCAGCACCATCATGCCTTTGGCCCTGCCTTATCACACAGCACTGTCTTCTCTGTCTGCAGGGTGTTCTCTTATCTTTATAAGAAACACCCTCCCATCCAAGACCTAGGATGGTGCTTTCTTGGTTTTTGTTTTGCTGGCTTCTGGCTTTACTACCAGACACTGGTATAGCTGTGATGATCATTTGCTGAATGAGACATTGAAGACTCGTTGTTTGCATAGAGCTATATAACATGAACTAGAGTGAATCACGGTTTGTAAGAGGTGTAACAAGCCAGTTTTGGGGAAGCTGCAGTTGGGCTTGGGGGGTGAGTTAGAGTACTCACGCACCTTGGGGTTCACAGCCTGCACAGGCCCATTGCTTTT
>NC_080171.1:7216750-7301750 GCF_950295315.1 Erinaceus europaeus
ATTTTAGGAAGGCTGGGGGGTGTCCTGGCCTTTGGTGAGAGGCTTTCAGATTTGTAGTCTACTTGGCAACAGAGTAAGTGGTATAAAGTTCTAGAGTTTAAACAACATGGAACTTTTTCTTGGGCAGACTGAGTTATGCTTTTCCTGGGCAGGGGATGAGACTGTGAGGCAGTGTGGGACCAGAAGACAAAAGGGACTCAAGGCTGTATGTGGGGTGGCTTGAGCAACTTCATTAAGAGAGGGGTGTGGGGGCCAGGTGGTGGTACACCTGGTTGAGTGCACACATTACAGTGCTCTAGGACCCAGGTTCAAGCCCCTGGTCCCCACCTGCAGGGAGGAAGCTTCATGAGTGGTGACGCAGGACTGCAGGTGTCTCTCTGTCTCTCCCTTTCTATCTATCCCCTCTTAACTTCTCACTCTCTAGCCATTAAAAAATAAATATATTTAAGAAAGAGAGAGAGAGAGAGAGAGATATGACTGTGTTTAGATTGGCTTTGAGGTACTCCCAGTTGGACCCTTAGTTGCACGGCCAGGCCAGTGAGTGCTTTCTTCCTTACACTTGTACCCCTTCCCAACGACAGGGCACAGAGAGCAGAAGCCCTAGTGAGTACATCAGTACTTATGTTTCTACTGGAGCACCCAGCCTGGCAGGCCAGAGACAGAGATAGGGTTCCGTCTCCTATCACAGAGACAGTATGGCCCAGAGGAGACTAGACTAGTAGCTATTTCTTTATAGTAACGCAACACAGTGACTTAGTCACTTAACTTCTTTTGGTCCATTTCTCAAAAAGTGAGGGATAATAGGAGTTACTAGCTCATAGCATTGTAGGGAGTAAAAACATTTGCTTAAAATCAGCATCTGGCACATAGGAAACACTTGGTGAATATAAGCTATTTTTTGGAGTGGTAACACCTTGGTCCAGTTGGTAAACCTTTATGAACCTTAATTTCCTCGGTAATGAGCATGCAAGAGAGGCTGTGAAACCTAGCAAGTGTTTCACACACATGGTCCATCCATGTTCAGTAACCAGGCACCAACTTACCCAATAAGTGGGTACCGATATTATTTCTGTGTGGCAGAGATGCGCTTTACTCTTAATGCTTATTAGCTTCTTGACTGGAGAAGTAGATCGGTGATTCAAGTGAGGTGCTAGTTTCTCCCTCCCTCCCTCCCTCCCTCCCTCCCTCCCTCCCTCCCTCCCTTCCTCCCTTCCTTCCTTCCTTCCTTCCTTCCTTCCTTCGTCCCTCCCTCCCTTCCTTTCATTTTTTTTCTGTTTTAAATTTTTTTATTAGTGATTTAATAATGATTAACAAGATTGTAAAATAACAGGGGTACAATATCACATGGTTCCCACCACCAGAGTTCCATGTCCCATCTCCTACATTGGAAGCTTCCCTATTCTTTATCCCTCTGGGAGTATGGACCAGAATTCTTTATGGGGTGCAGAAGGTGGAAGGCCTGGCTTCTATAATTGCTTCTCTGCTGGACATGGAGTTGGCAGGTCGATCCATAACCCTAGCCTAAATGGAGTTTTTAGCGGAAACTTCTTAGGCACAGAAATATTTCTCATCTTGGAACAGTTGAAAATCTGAATTATGGGGGAGAAGAGAAGGTAAGCCTACATGCAGCAAACTTTCTCTTACATAGCAAACTTTCTCTTCTCTGAAGAGGAGAAGCTCACTTCTGATATTAAATTGCTTACTGTTTAGCTAGAGCATTATCTTTACTGTCCTGAAACTACTCTTCAATCATTTTTAAAATCTTTATTTATTGGATAGAGACAGCCAGAAATCGAGAGGGAAATGGGGTGATAGAGAGGGAGAGAAACAGAGAAACACCTGCAGCTGTGCTTCACTACTCAGGAAGCTTTCCCCCTGAAAAGGACCAGGGGCTCAAACTCAGGTCCTTGCGCACTGTTACATGCGTCAGGTGTACGGCTGCCTGTGCCCTTTCCTTCAGTCATCTCCACTTTTCCCTACTTTCAACATAGGTTCAGGCCTCACTGTAGAGCAGAATGCACAGAAATATTACTGAAATTTCCTTACTGAAATCAGTAACATTTGGCTGGATTTGAGTAACTGTCTAGATATCTAGATAGCTGAGGCTGGAATATGTCAGCGTACATTCAGACTTAGAGATTTGTCTTATCTGCCTTTTTTTTAATTTTTGAAATTTATTAGGGATTTAATAATGCTTACAAGATTACAACATTAAAGGGGTGTCATTCCATGCCACAAACACCTCCAGAGATCTGTCCCCCACCACACATGCTGCAGTGATAACTGCCAGAGTTCTTACAAAATCTTGGATTTATTGTTTTCTCTTTCTCTTTACTCAGACCTCATCACAACTCGCATGGAAGGGTTTGAGGCATGGAAGGAATATGGTTGACACACACACATACACATACGAAAGTAGAGATCATTTTCTTACTCTGTTTACCTTAATTATCACAGCAATTTCACCCTGCAACTCCACCTAATTATTAACAAACTCAAATGCCTTAAAATATGAAGTCCATGTATAATTCATGAAAAAGATGTTGGGGATGAAAAATAGCTCCAGAGGACTAAATGATGAGGTTTTTTTTTTTTTTTTTTTCAATTTGAGATCCTTAAAATCTGCCCTTTTGACAGCATTGTGCATTGTCTCCCTCAGGATTGGAAGGATCTGGGAGTTCATGTGTCTGGGAACCTTCCCTCATCAGCCTCCTCTGCACATACCCACATCCCACGGTGGGGGCCCTTCTCTCACATGGCAGCTCCTATTGGGCATGGCTAGCTCTCTTGAGCAGAAAATACTTGCTACTCTGCTAGACATTCTAAGATGAGGCTACTTCTATTTCCCTTGCAATATTTAAAGCCCTCTCGTGTTTCCCTCTCTTCTCTTGATGTCTCTGGTTTTTCTAGGCTAACCATTCTAGATCTTTCCTCTTCTGTAATGTTCCTCCTTCAATTTCTGGCTATATCTCATTGTGTCTGTGCCTTTCTTGAATGTTACTAGAAATGACAACAGTGTTCTAGCACAGAGGCGAAGAGGACTTTTGCCTCCCTCTTTCTGAGCACTGTATTTCTGTTAACGCAATCTCAGATTGCAGTAGGCTTGTTGGCATCTGCGTCACATGGCTGACTCACATTTCATGTGCAGTCAGTCAAAATATCAGTCTTGGAAATTCACAGTATTGCAAGGTACTTTTCTCCATTTCTTAATTGTGTTGCTGTTGACTTTTTGAACCCTCCAGATACCTCTTTCCTACTTTATTTTATACTTTTGGCATTCTACCCAAACCACTTTATATTTTATTTGCTACTCAATGTGGTTCCCTTCTATGAAGAACTTTGATAAATATCCCTCTGTCTTCTCAATCAGTTCATTGATATCCGGGGGACAAAAGCTTGAGGTGCAGATTTAGCCCGTGGGCCATTAACAGTCCCTTTGGATCTACATCTCAGGTTCTTACAAATCCACCCGCTTATAGTGTCATTGCTGCTTTACTCCTTCTGTGATCTGGTTGAAGGGTTTGTCTTGTTCTTTTTGTTTGAACTTGTTTTTTTACAAAATCTTTTGAATTATCCACATATGTTTGTAGCTATGGGGATGTCTTTTCAAATTTTGAGATAGCCCATTACTCAGTTCTGTTTAATAACTGAGACCTTACAGGACATCTAGTGCATTTGTAGGTGAATGGATTGGCCAGCCAGCCAGCCACTACTGGTTGGGCATCTGATATGTACCAGTTATTATTCTAGGTGTCATGACACAGAAGTATGCAAAACCAAATATGACCCCTGTCTATATGGGGTTTTTATTATAGCAGAAGAATCTGAGCCAGAAGGGGGGGTGACTTCCCTAGTTTGCATAGCTAGGAAAGATGTCGTGGTCAGGAACCTAGCTAGGCATGCTCTAAGCCATTCTTTTTACACAGTGCTATAATGGCTATAATGAGCTATTATAATAATCTTCCAACTTGGAAGGCCTCTACATCTAAGAATTAAGTCATGGACAAGTGTAACTTTTCTTGATATCATTCTAGTGAGAAACCTTCCTAAGAAACCTTACAAATGGGTGTTGCCAAGTTTTCTCATCCCTGAACCCGTTCATTATTTTCTTCTTAAACTTATAACTACACTGGCTTATGTTAGCTCAATCATATTTAGCAGTCAATGTAGAGAATATTCATTCTTCCTAAGTCCCTATCATGTATGCAACCCAGTGGAGGTAAAACAGTACTCATATTCCCAGAAACTGAAGAAAGAAAGAAAGTAAGAAAGCAAAAAAGGTTAGATTGTGTAAGATAAAGAGAATGTGCTTCTCTTAGTGAGTTTTGTGTGGTATCTGAGATGACTTCAGGCAGTATACAGATGGCAAGTTTTAGCTTTAACCCATATCAGATGCCACTTTCATGAGCACTATTTGGGAAATGAGAATTTGTTCCTAATAACAAATCTATTCACAAGGAAAACAAAACTAAAAATAAACCAAGTGCGACTACATCAAATTGAAAAAATTGTGCACAGCAAAACAAACCACCACCCTAATAGACTTCTTATGGAATGGGAGAAGATCTTTTGATGTCGTACACCAGACAAAAAAAAAAAATCACCAAAATTTATAAAGAGCCCACCAAAATCAGCAACAACAGCAATAAAAATACCATCCAAAAGTGAGGAGAGAATAAGGTGAGAATATTCACCAAAGAATAGATCCAAAATGCTAACAGAGGAATATAAATTGATCCACCCCTGTGGAGAGCAGTCTGGAGAACTCTCAGAAGGCTAGAAAGGGACCTGCCCTCTGACCTGGAAATTCCTCTCCTGGGGATATATCCTAAGGAACCAAAAACACCTATCCAGAAAGATCTGCTCAGAGCAGCACCATTTGTGATAGCCCGTACTTGGAAGCAACCTAGATATACAACAGATGAGTGGCTGAGAGAGTTGTGGTTTATATACACAATGGGATATTAAGAATGATGAAGTCACCTTCTTCACCTCATATGGGATGGAGCTTGAAGGAATCATGTTAAGGGAGAGCAGCCAGGAAGAGAAGGATGAAGATGAGATGATCTCCCTCATGGGCAGGACTTAAGAAACAAAGCAAACCTTGGATTAGGTTTGGTGTATTGCACCAGAGCAAAGGACTCTGGGGAAGGAGGGCAGGGAGAAAGGTGGGGAGAGGTGGAGCTAGAAGCCTGGGTACATGATGATGAAAAACACCTAAGTTGGGGTGAAAGTTTTTTGCAGACATCTGTCATTGGTGAGCTGAGAAATTCTATATATGTACCAGCAACTATTTTATAAATTATTAACCTTGCAATTCAAATAAAGATGAAAAAGGAGGTGAGATTTTTTTCCCCTAATACATAGGAAAAATTAATTAAAACTATTTTGAAGATTGCATCCTTTTCTGTGGACATGGTAAACTTGTAAGAGCAGTTTGTAATGATTGGAGACTGATCGAAGTCAAAAATCAACAGGGAGGTTTAGAGGGAGAGAGACGGAGAGATAGCTGCAGCCCTGCTTCACCACTTACTTCACCTGCAGGTGAGGACCGGGGCTTGAACCCTGGTCCTTGGGCACTGTAAACATGTGTGCGCTCAACCAGGTGCACCACCATCTGACTGCAGTGTTATGCTCCTTCTGTTTGAGAGACAAATGCAGACTCTGTCCATCATCTGTAAACCTTGGGTTTATTTCGATTCTTTCTGACCCTCAGTTTACCTGACAGAACGAAAGATGAGTATCCCAGAGGGTTATTGAGCATGTCTGATGACTCATAGCCGAGTCATAGCGCATCTTTGACATCCAGTAAATCCAGATTTTACTTCCTTCTTTGTTCCTGGATACTTGCTTGAAGCCGTTGCCAATTTGTTCATCTATTAGAAACCTCACATTCCCGTCCCTCGAAACTCTAAAGCAGCCTGAAAATGTTTCATCTTGGAAACGTGGTCAGGAGTTGAATGGGTGACAGCCTGGGAGTAGTTGGTGATGTAGACTATTCTTTAGCCCTGAGCTCTCTGTCTCCAGCGTCAGCACAGTGACAGGCAAGTAATACATCTGTGTGGAATAAAGTTGAGAGAAAGAGCTGCTCTTTCACCTTCATAGTTTAGGGATCAAGTTAAAGCTCTGTGAAAGGGTATGAAATGATAACATGTGTAATTGTAGATTTCCTTTTGTGAATCCAAGCCAACAGGATTCTAAGTTAACAGCAATCCTAACAAGCCTTAAAAATGATCTTGACTTTTCTTCTGCAATGGTTACTTCCCGGAATTTTATCTGAAGGGCTGCCATGAAGTCAGATCTATCTAAAGTAGATTTACTGAGAAACTACATACACTTTTTTTTTGTATTAAGAAAAAGAATAACATTTTTAGGAGCTGGGTGGTGGCACACCAGGGTAAGTACACATGCTACTCACCATGCACAAGGACCCAGGTTCAAATTCTTGTTCCCCACCTGCAGGGGGGACGCTTCATGAACAATGAAGTAGGCCTCAAGGTGTCTCTTTCTCTTTCAATGTCTATCTCTCCTTCCCCTCTCAATTTTTCTCAGTCCTAGACAATAAAAAATAGAAGGAGGAGGAGGAGGAGAATGGGGAAAAAAAAAAAAGGCCACCAAGAACAGTGAATTCAGAGTGCTGGCACCAAGCCCAGGGATAGTCCTGGTAGCAGGGGAAAAATTATTAGTGATTTAATAATGGTTTACAAGTGGGTGTGCTTTGGAACTACGTTCACTTTTATAGTACCTTCATGGTCCTAGTAGGGATCTTACATATATATATTTTACCAAAAACTATATTTTAAAAATATTTCTTTTCTCAGAGCTGGGCAGTAGCGCAGCAAATTAAGTGCACATAAGGATCCACATTTGAGCCCCCGGCTCCCCACCTGCAGGGGGGCCACTTCTCAAGTGGTGAAGCAGGTCTGCAGGTATCTCTCTTTTTCTCCCCCCTCTGTCTTTCTCTCCTCTCTCGATTTCTCTTTGTCCTATCCAACAACAGCAGCAATAACAACAATAACAGTAACAACAACAACAACAGGGCAAGAAAAAATGGGAAAAATGGCCTCCAGGAGCAGTGGGTTTGTAGTGCAGGCACCGAGCCCCAGCGATAACCCTGGAATACATATATAATGACTTTTCTCAAAGAAATTCCTCATCCTTTCTCCCTCCTACTCCAAGCTGTGTCAGCCTCAGACCTCACAGTCTTGCCTCTGCCCCTGACAGAGCCTCTGAGGTGTCCTCAGAACAGCCTCTGTCTTCAGACTCTTCCTTCACCCTGCCCTTGAGCCTTTAGCTGCCCTCTTTGTGGTGAAATCTGACAGTTTTTGGGTGGAGTGGACAGTGGCCTAATGGAGCTAAGGCCTCCCTGCCGGGACTGGCAGTGCACAGAGCAGGCATGGGCTGGAGAAGGTGGTCTTTATTTTTTTCTTTGCCTTGACTACTTGCTTCCCTTTCAGTTACATGACTATGTTGCTCACTAATACCAGAAAAGATTTATTATCCTGTGGCCTGATCAACCTTTCTCTGATACCTACTTTTCCCCAGTGACTTGCTCCTTTCCCCATCAATGGAGTCTCAGTTGTTGATGCTCTGGTCATCTTCAGGGCATAGCCCCAGGTGTCCCTTGACCTCTCTCTTTGCGCTGGTACTGGCAGTGGTCAGGGCTTCCTACTTGGCCGGAAGTTGGAAAGTATAAACCCTGGGTCTGAAGTGTCTTCCTTTTTGGGGGGTGGGCTATCCTCTTATGTTCTGTAAGAAGTCCCTCAACTCTCCACAACTACCTGATGTCTAGAGTTGGCTGGGGTGCTGTTCATTGGTGGATCCCAGAGTTAACATCCCCAGAGTCACCACTGCTTATGCTGAGCCAGCAACAGCCCCTCGGCTTCAGAGTCCTGTAGAGATTCTCTTCTTGAATCAGCTGTGGCCTTGCTCGGTGAATGGGGCTATGGGTGGTGTGGTGTGGCTGACAGCCAGATCCTAATCTCCTTTGTGAAATTTAGCAATTTCTATCCTCAGCTAAGATTTTAGCTCTCCAGGTCTGTCCCCACTTATAGCCACACCAAGGCCTTCGAGCAGAATCTCAGTAGGTGTTTTGGGGGCTTTTATTTTTCTTCCTTCCTTCCTTCTTTCCATCCATCCATCCATCCATCCATTCATCCATCCATCCATCCATCCATCCATCCATCCATCCATCCATCCATCCATCCATCCATCCATCCATTTATCCATCTTTCCTGATAGTGAGAAAAGGAGAGGGAGCGGGAGAAGGGGGAGGAAGGGAAGGGGAGAAGGAGAAGGGGGAGAAGGGGGAGGGGAGAGAGAGGGAGAGGGAGGGAGAAGAAGAGAGAGGGAGAGAGAGAGAGAGGGAGAGAGGGAGAGGGAGAGAGAGGGAGAGAGGGAGAGAGAGAGAGAGAAAAAGAGAGAGAGAGAAAAAAAGAGAGAGAGAGAGAGAGAGAAAAAGAGAGAGAGAGAGAGAGAGAGAACAGCACTGAATCTTTCTTCAGTGCAGTAGGAGCCAGGCTCAAACATGATCATATGTACGTAGCAAAACACTATTCAAGCGAGCTATTTCACTGGCCCTCTGTGGGACTTCAGACGGTCATTATCTAGACCTGCTGAGTTGGACTAAGCAGTGGCCACAGTCAAAGTAATGCTTTATGTAGGCATGCCAAGTCATACATTTTGGGGATGTCATGTATACTGAAGTCCACACGAACGGCACTCTTCCTTGGGAATTGTGCTCCTGAAATTGGGTTGTGAATAACCACCATGATTCTTTGCCATCATTCAAGTACCTTATCTCAGCTTCTCTCAGTGAGACTATGGGTACAACTGGTCATCTAACCAGAGTCTTTCCTTCAGGAAATGGAGCCCTTGATTTTATGAGAAACTTAGGAAAACTTTTCTAGAAAAGAACAAGGAAGAATTTTAAACAGTTGTCAGTGGGCTAGAGAGAATTCTTTGAAGGTCCCACTTTATTGTCAAGGTCAAGGGCTAGAGAGGGAAAAGATTTGAAGAAAGATGGAAGCCAGTGGCATGTGGTCCTTCCTCGTGTCTTAGGCTTTTCTGTCCCTCCAGCTAGATTTCTGTGTGTCAGAGACGGAGCTGTCATTTTCTTATATTCATGCTATATGCTTGGCTGCTTGGCATTTTTGATATGGCTCTGACACAGACTTCTGGGGACTAAATATTAATAGTTATGCTAGACCTGACTTAAATAAGAGTCGTAACTTTCTGGGTGTCAAATTACTGATCTTATCTGAAAATTCACCAGGTGGACCCTTGATTCTGCTTTGTTCTTTAAAAGTTCTTTTAAAAAATCACCCCCAGAGGGAAGGGTAGGTTTTGGTGGTGTGGCAAGGTAGCTGGCTGTAGCAAGGAGTTGAGAGAAAGGAATATAAAATTATCGTCTTGTAAACAAACATCCACTGGGCAGTACAGTTTAATTTGAAGAGAACAGACATGGCAGTTAGACTGCTTTGGTTCAGATTCCAGCTCTCAACTGATTTTGTGACCTTGGATAAATCTGTAACCTCTCTGTGTTCAGTTTTATCAAAATGAAGAGAATAATCCTTTCTTAGGGATATTGTGTATATGGGGATGCATGAACTACCAGGAATAAAATACTTTGTACAGTAGTTGGCACATAGTAAGATGTACTTTAGTTCATTGCATAACCATCGTGTCAGCAAGGTCGCTCAGAGAGGCTTAAGGAAGCACGACCGGAAGTAGGTAGCATTAGGGAAAGAACTCTGGTCTCTTGACCTCTACTCTTTAATTTTTTAAAAAAATGTTCCCTTTTCTTGCCCTTGTTGTCTTTTTATTGTTGTCATTGTTAGGACAGAAAGAAATGGAGAGAGAGGGTGAGAGAAAGATAGACACCTGCAGACCTGCTTCACCGCCTGTGAAGCGATGCCCCTGCAGGTGGGGAGCCGGGGGCTCGAACCGGGATCCTTACACCAATCCTTGTGCTTCACGCCACCTGCGCTTAACCCACTGCGCTGTTGCCCAACTCCCTACTCTACCCTTTTCTCAGCACAATGAGAATAGCCAAAGACAGTCCGGCACTTCCTCAGCGTCACAGAATACTAGATGAGCTGGGATCATAATGGAGATCAGAGGTCTTCTGAGAGAAAAGCTCTACTTTCCAGCCTCCTGGGTATCTTCAAGGCCTGTCTGACAGAACCATCCTGTGACTCACAACCACTTCTCCTTTCCCTCCTGACTCTGGATCAGTCTAAGGTTGATGTTGCAGCACTGAGCTTTGTGCTGTCTTTAACCCCCCTTCTCCTCATCTGACTGGCTTTCCCCATACTGTGTGTCATCTCATTGGGAGATGTGTCAGCATTATATCCTCAAACTGGAAACTCCTTAAACTCTGAGTGATTGCAAATCACTTCTTCTCAGATGTTCTGAATTGGGGCTGTATAATTTCATACCCTATGTTGAAAAATTTCCCAGACCTGTCAAAGCTAGGCTGCATTCCACGGTCTACGACACTGGTTTTCATCCAGGGTAAGGGCCTGGCCCCAGCTGGGCTATGAAGCAGTGCTGCACTGCTGTGTTGAAGTATTGCTTGAACTAAATCAAATCAAAGATCAACTCAGACAAGCACAGAGTAAGTACCATCCTACTTACTCACAAACAGGCTGGCATGTGCTCCATGATATCAGACTGACTGCCTTCAAAGTGTTTGCATTGTTAACACCAAGAATTTCTCACCTCTTGCTTTTCCAGTAGGTCTTCCTCCCCTGACTGGTGGCAAAAAGCAAGTAGAGGATAACCTGGTTCCTTTTTTCTTTGGAAGTTTTGCACTTCTGGTTGTCTTATTACTGTTGTATTGAAGCACAAAAGGGCAGCTGTAGAGTGGCATTTTATCTCACCAACAGTGATGCAAAATTTTGTTTTGTAATATATTGTTGTATTCAAAGCTTGCAGTAAAACTGGCAATTTGGTGTTATCACCCCCCTCTTTTATTAGTGATTTAATAATGACCAACTAGACTGTGAGATAAGAGGGGTACAATTCCCACCACCAGAGTTCTGTATCCCATTCCCTCCATTGGAAGCTTCTCTATTCTTTATCCCTCTGGGAGTTTGGACCAAAGATCTTTATGAGGTGCAGAAGGTGGAAGGTCTGACTTCTGTAATTGCTTCCCCACTGGACACAGGTGTTGGCAGGTGGATCCATATCCCCAGGCTGTTTCTGTCTTTCCCTAGTAGGGCAGGGCTTGGGGAGATATCATTCCTATTTTACTGATAAGCAAAACTGAGGCTCACAGGGACTGTATCTGTTGTCCACATGACAGAATAAAGCTGTGAATTAAATCTGAGTTTGTCTGACTTAAAAGACTCAGCCTTTCTACTGTAGCATGCCACCGTGTTACTTTATTACAGTACCAGGGAGCCTATAGACATAACCAGCTTTTGATGCCAAAATCATGAAATTTCTCCTGGATTGGGAACCCAGACCCAGATATACATCAAGCGAGTCCTGAGGCTGCATTCACCCCCAAGAACCTGAATCCTTCTCACCTGTCCTCAGGACTTGCCCTAAGCAACAACCAAACCACCCTGAGCTTTCCAGAGCCCCAGACTTCTCAGAGAAGATGTCTTGATCTTCCTAGAAAGTTTCAGTCTTCCCAGGAGGACAGGCAGAGGCTATGCAAGAAAAAGAAGAGCCTTCATGTCAGGAAATCAGGCTAAGAGAACAGCAGCAGCAAAAAACACAAGACAGCTGATTATGTTTGTGACTGACCCTTCTGTTGCGAAGACATGTTTCAAGATGATTATATGACTGGGCCAGCTTAGACTGAGTAACGAAGAGTTACAGTGTGACTTCCACCTTCCATGTCATTCCCCACTTGACAGGGAGACTGTCTTAAAAGTATCTTGTTGTTGTTGTAGCTGGAAAAGACTTTTCCAGGTCGAGAGTTAGAGACATCAGAACACCAAAGCTTTCCCTAGTGTGGTGGAGACCAGGATAAGCTCTCATGGCAAATCAGTCACCTTCCTAGGTGATCTATTTTTTTTTCCTTTTTAAAAAAAAATGATTTATTGAGGAATTGATGTTTTACATTCAACAGTAAATACAACAGTTTGTACATGCATACCATTTCTCAGTTTTCCATATAACAATACAACCTCCACTAGGTCCTCTGTCATCCTTCTTGAACTTGTATTCTTCCCACCTCCACCACCCACCTCAGAGTTTTTTACTTTGGTGCAATACACCAAATACTTTGGTGAGCTATTTTGCCAGCCCTGTCCTGGGTCCTGGGATCTTTTTTTTTTTTAATCTTTTTTCTTATTTATTTATTTGTTTGTTTGTTTTCCCTTTCATTGCCCTTGTTGTTTAACATTGTTATAGTTATTGATGTTGTTACTGTTGGATAGGACAGAGAGAAATGAAGAGAGGAGGGGAAGACAGAGGGGGAGAGAAAGACAGACACCTGCAGACCTGCTTCACCACCTGTGAAGTGATTCCCCTGCAGGTGGGGCGCCGGGGGCTCGAACCGGGATGCTTATGCCGGTCTTTGCACTTTGCGCCACGTGCACTTAACCCGCTGAGCCACCGCCCGACTCCCCGTCCTGGGATCTTTTAAAGAAGTGTATCTGGGGAGTCGGGCTGTAGCGCAGCGGGTTAAGCGCAGGTGGCGCAAAGCACAAGTACCGGCATAAGGATCCCGGTTCGAACCCCGGCTCCCCACCTGCAGGGGAGTCGCTTCACAGGTGGTGAAGCAGGTGTCTGTCTTTCTCTCCTCCTCTGTCTTCCCCTCCTCTTTCCATTTCTCTCTGTCCTATCCAACAACGACAACAACAATAATAACTACAACAATAAAACAACAAGGGCAACAAAAGGGAATAAATAAATAAAATAAAAAAATAAAATAAAAAAGAAGTGTATCTGGCTTCTGGATACTGCTGTGTGTATTCTTCTCCCTCCAGGGTTCTCGCTGGGGCAACGGTGCCTGCACTGCGAATCCACTTCTCCTGGCGGCCATTTTTTCCATTTGTTGTTGTTGTTAGAGACTGAGAGAGGAGGGGAAGATAGTTTGTAAAACGCCCCCCCCCCCCCCGCAGGTGGGAGCCAAGGCCTTGAACCGGGATCCTTGCACTGTGTACTGTGTGAGTTTCACCACCAGACTCCCTTCCATTTCTTTATTATTGTTTTTTCCCTTTGCCTCCTCCACCTACTTCACTCTCGGGCAGCTGACTTCTGTGGTTCCTTTCCATGTTGAACAAAAGAGACCACGGCAATCTGGACACCTGAGCTGGAGGACACTGACCGGCAGTAACCCCAGCAGGCTCTGGCTGAGGTCTGTTGAGGGCTTCTCTTTTCTTCCTTCCTGTGCTTGCCCCCCCTCACCCCCCTCCTTCTTTGTCCTTCACTGAGCTCTGGCAGAAGGGAGAAAAGCAGAAGGAACAGAAAGTGGCATGAAAATATTTCATGGGTGTGGGCCTCTCCCCTTCAAACTCCACTGTCTGCTGTGGAAATAATTCCTCAGTTTGCTCAGGTCTGGCCTAGAGAATTGGCAAAAAAGAATTAAGGATTTTTTGTTTTCTTCTTCTCCAGCTCAAAAAATACACTTCTTTTTTTTTTTTTTTTAATACTTCAAGTTCCTGATTCCCCCCCCCCCCCATTTCTCCTACCTCCCTACACTCCAGCGCAAGGCTCTTGGGAAGTGGCTAGGGGTCACCTGGTCTTCCTGGTAGCAGCAAGGAGGCTGAGATCATCATGTCCAATATTTTGGTTCATATTAGAGAGATTGTGGCAGCAAAACTTTGCGGACCTTTTGCTGACTACTGATTTTCCAACTTCTCTGCTGGTGGCAGGGGTAACTAATTAATTTAGGGAGCAGCCCAGCGTCAGACAAGCTTGTTCCGTGGTAACATTCAGACCCTCTCTCCTGTACACTCTCGATCTTGGTTTTCACAATAGTCTGTGGTTGATATAAACTTCCTTTGATGCATGAGGGAACCGAGTTGCAGAGAAATCAGTAAGAAAAATGAAGTCGGTGGTTAAATAGGTGGTGAGCAACAGCTGGGACCTGAATTTCAATCTTCTGCCAACCAACGTGCTGGGTTCCTTTACCCCAGTGGTCTCTTTCAATAACCCATGAGGACCTCCAAGACTATCCCCCCTACACAAACACACACACACACAACACACACACACACACACACACACACACACACACACACACACACACACACACACATTTTATAGATCAAGAAACTCGAAGTTATGTCAGTTCACTCGGACTCAGTGAAATGGTTAAGCAGTGGTTCTCCCCAGGAGCCTCTCACAACAGGTTTTCTTTTTAATATTTATTTCTTTATTTATTCTCTTTTGTTGCCCTTGTTATTTTATTGTTGTAGTTATTATTGATGTCCTCATTGTTGGATAGGACAGAGAGAAATGGAGAGAGGAGGGGAAGACAGAGAAGGGGAGAGAAAGACAGACACCTGCAGACCTGCTTCACCGCCTGTGAAGTGACCCATCTGCAGGTGGGGAGCCGGGGGCTCGAACTGGGATCCTTATACCAGTCCTTGTGCTTTGCGCCACGTGCGCTTAACCCACTGTGCTACCGCCTGACTCCCTCACAACAGGTTTTCTTACTGGCTGTTTTACACCTGTGCCCACACACTGTCATCAGAGATGTGCTCATCCCTGGAGATTCTCTGTAAAATGCTACACTTAGTTATTCCTCTCTAAAGTTTTGAGTAAACAAAGCAGTTACTGTCAACATTTCTTTTTTTCACAGAAAGGATTCAATAATTCTGTCCCATCGAGTGATTTATACTTACTCTCATCACTGCCCCCCCACCACACACATGCACACAAGATAATAAATCCAGCCTCTTGAAAATTTTGACAAAGTCCCTTATGTGTTTCAGTGTATTCTTTTAAAATCTATGTTTTAGGGTCTAATCATCAATGAATTTGATGAGATCAGCTGGTGGTAGTAGTAGCTATCTTCTGTTAAGTGCTTTGCTTAGATCCAGGACTTCGACTGAACTCTTGCAGAAATTTTATCATTAAGCTGCAGTTCTTTCCAGTGACTTGCCATAGTCTTTCTTACATATATATATTTTTACTGGTACGTTCCCACCCCCCACTTTTGATTTCCACTATTCCCACCGTATTCACACAGTTGAATGGGTTTAGAGAAACCTCAGTGTTATCTTGATTTGTTTGGCTTTAAAGTGAGTTTTCTTCTCTATAATTGACCCTTTTTCAGATAACTCAGGTTCACTAATGTATTCATTTGGGTTTATTCATTCCTTTTTTGCCTCTAGGGTTATTATTGGGGCTCAGTGCTAACACTATGAATTCACTGCTCCTGGTGGCTATTTTTCTTCTTTTTTTCCATTTTATTCTATAGGAGAACAGATATAGAGAAATTGAGAGGGTTGTGGGAGATAGAAAGGGAGAAAGAAAAACAGAGTCACCTGCAGAACTGCTTTGTCGCTTGTGAAGCGTTCCTGCTGCAGTTGGGGGAACTGGGGCTTGAACTGGAGTTCTTTTATTTATTTATTCTCTTTCTGTTGCCCTTGTTTTATTGTTGTAGTTATTATTGTTGTCTGTCTTCATTGTTGGATAGGACAGAGAGAAATGGAGAGAGGAGGGGAAGACAGAGAGGGGGAGAGAAAGACAGACACCTGCAGACCTGACTCCCCTCCAGGTGGGGAGCAGAGGCTCGAACCAGGATCCTTACCCGCCCCGCCTTCGTTCCTTTTCACATCAACCTTTTATGGAGTTCCTTCTCTGTGCCTGACCCTCATAGAGAAATACGAATCCTGAGAGAACTGTAGCTCTATGTATGTAGCACAGCTGGGGAACATGGGAAGTTATCAGGGACCAGAGGAAGGCCACTGCACTCACCTTAAGGATGGGAAAGTGAAAGCAGACTTCTTGGAAATGATGAGACATTAAGAAAGGAGGAGCAGTTTTGCCAGGCTTGGAAGAGAAGGTCTGTTTCTGACATGTGGCTTTCTCAATATTCTTGGCTCCTTCACTCATAGCCTTGCCAGCAACATAATGAAGAAAAATAAGTAAAGACCAGAAGGAAAGAGTTATACTCCTTTCACATTCCCTTTTCTTCCTTCTACCATCCTGCCCCATCCCCCAATCTTTGACTTTGAAAAAAAATCTCTACATTTACTGTTACTTTTTTCTTTTTAATTGTTGTAGTTATTAATGCTGTTGTTGTTGGATAGGACAGAGAGAAATGGAGAGAGGAGGGGAAGACAGAGAGGGGGAGAGAAAGACAGACACCTGCAGACCTGCTTCACCGCCTGTGAAGTGACTCCTCTGCAGGTGGGGAGCTGGGGGCACCTGTGCTTAACCCGCTGCACTACCGCCCAACTCCCAGTTACTGTTTCATTTCTTTCTTTCTTTTTTTTTTTTTTGCTTCCAGGGTTATTAATGGGGCTCAGTGCCTGCACCATGAATCCACTGCTCCTGGAGGCCATTTTTTCCCCCTTTTGTTGCCCTCCCCCCTTTTTTTTATCATTGTTGTGGTTATTATTGTTGTTGTTATTGATGTCACTGTTGTTGGATAGGACAGAGAGAAGTGGAGAGAGGAGGGGAAGACAGAGAGGAGGAAAGAAAGATAGACACCTGCAGACCTGCTTCAACGCTTGTGAAGCAAACCCCCTGCAGGTGGGGATCCGGGGGCTCGAACCAGGATCCTTACCCTGGTCCTTGCGCTTTGTGCCACACGTGCTTAACCCGCTGTACTACTGCCTGACCTCCCCCCATTTACTGTTTCTTAATGAATGTACTCATTCAAAACATTTGTTGGGGCCTGTGTGCATAGATGTGCGATTGTGATGTGACCTTGTCATCTTAGAGGGCCTCACCTAAGAGTCTCATCTTCTAGAGAGTTTTGGTTCTTCTTTTACTTTTCTAGAATTTCACTCCAGTGTGATCACACTCCTCCCCCTATCTCCCTCAGTTTGGTCAAATAGTTTTATGAACTGTTTTCTTTGGTTTTCTGAATCTACTTCTACTTACTGAGTCACTTATCTATCTTGCTCTTATCTTTGGGAGCTCCTTAAGTGCAAAGATTGCATTCTTACCATTTCTGTCTCTCTCATAATGGTATACTGGTAAGGTTAAGTGGAAAATCCTTTTCAATAATCACAAAACAATGACAACTTATTGTGCACCTGTTATAAGCCAGTTGCTTTCAACTCATTTTTTTTAAAAATATTTATTTATTCCCTTTTGCTGCACTTGGTGTTTTATTGATGTAGTTATTATTGTTGTTGTCGTTGTTGGATAGGACAGAGAGAAATGGAGAGCAGAAGGGAAGATGGGGGCGGGAGAAAGACAGACACCTGCAGACCTGCCTCACCACCTATGAAGTTACTCCCCTGCAGGTGGGGAGGCGGGGGCTCAAACCGGGATCCTTACTACGGTCCCTATGCTTTGTACCACCTGCGCTTAACCTGCTGTGCTGCTGCCAAACTCTCTCAATTCTTGTTTTTTATGTGCATATCTCTAGTCCAGTGCCTTCCAAAGATGAATATAACTATTCTTAGCTCTTAGGTAAGAAAACCTGGGCTCAAGAAAGCAAAATGAAGTTTTTAGAAGAAAAAAAAAACCCACAAAACTAGTTAACAGAAAGTTAAGCTTAGTTTTTTTAGTTTTTATTTTTATTTTTTGATTTTTAATCCCACAGCCTGATCTTTCTACCACACCATTGTTTCTCTAACTTGCCTAGAATCACTTGGGGAATTTTATAAAATTTTGTTTCCTACATCTCAGCCTCAAGGACTCTGATGAGTTGTTGGGTGGTATGTCTGGGCATTGGAGTTTTGGAAGGTTCCCAACATTGGTCTAAGGGGAGCCAAGTTGGAGAGCTATGCATCATACTATGTTGCCTTTCTGTGTCCACACTGACAGAATATATGGTTTTTTCCCCTCCAGGGGGTCTTTCTCCCTTTCTGTTGTCCCCTCACCCTAACCCTGTCACCTCAGCCACCATGCACATACACTGTGAAGGGTTGCTGACTATTTAATCAGCCCCTTGGCTCACAAGTTTCAGCTCGGGGATTCCCCTACAGCCAGTTGGAGTTTAACCACATCCAGCTGTCCTCATCCTAGGAGCCTATTGACGGAACAGAAAAATCTCTTCAACATACTGAGCGGACTTACTGGTCTCAAGGGGGTTGCTCAGGACCTAGAGGCATTTTAAGTGCTGCCTGGGTCAGCCTCCCACACTTGAGCAATCCTGCCAGAGGGAGGTGAAGCTCCCTGTGACACTCTGGCTTTCCCCACTCGGTCGTAATTTGTGGCTCACCTAGTCACTGGAGGGTCAGCTTATGGGGTTGGCTCATATGTACAGTCTGTTATATCCAACACTCCAAGAGTCCCTTCCCCATACTTTATAAATAAAGCAGGGAACACCACTAGGTGAAATGAAATGAAATGAAATGAGATAAAATTTCTCGTCAAGAAATGAACATATAGCCCAGGTTTTCTGAATTTCAGTGTGGTTTTCCCACTGTTACACCATGAGTGATGCCTACCTGTTCATACCAGGGCTCAGTCAAATCCATTTGTTTTTCTAACTTCCTGTTTACACCTACCTCAGAGGCACTGGGATGTCCTGGATGCCACTTTGTGTCCTTGGGATTATAACACTAGCGTCTAGGGGTCCTTTTTACCCTTGGTTTTCTAGTCTGGGGACCATCCTGACAGTGCTGGGCCCCTCTGAACCTGCTTGTCTGAAAGGAAATCTCCTGCAGTGCTGCTCAAATACTTCTGGAGTCTTCCTACCTCTAGTTCCGTCTCTTAGGGCTTGTCATTCAGCTGTCCTTACTGACTAATAATTTATTATCACTTTTTTTTTTTTAAATTGGGGAGGGTGATGGTTTCCATTACAGTTACTGACACATGGTGAGCAATAATTCTTTGTCAGGTTCTGATCTGGGTGCTTGGATATCGAAATAAAATGCCTACTCTGTGTTCAGGCGAGCTTGGGCCTGTTCAGGGTGATAGGGCCATAGATCACACTCTGTTCTAGAGACATAGCCTCGTGCACATAACAGGGAAATAAAACAGCATTTCTCAAAGCATGGTTCCCAGACACACTGCTTTACAAGTATAGGGGATTCTAATTATAGATTTTCAGCCCAGTTATAGATCCACTATTTCAGAATCTCCAGAGATTGGGCCCAATAGCTGCAGTTTCCTAAGTGTATTGTAGCTGGGCTGAGATTTGGAGAGTACAGACATGAGCCTAACAGTATCAGTATGGTGTCATCTGTGAGGAGCAGCACCAGGAAAGGGGTGGTTTGCCGGGACTCCGATGCTGAAGAGGGTCACTAGCGGGGCCAAGAAATTTCTTTTAGGTGTGGTCATGAGGAATAGGAGGAGTTAGCCAAATAAGGTTTAGCTAGAGGATTATGTCTCTAGAGATGTAACTCCTGCTAAATTAGCCTTTCCACAGTCTCCTGTTAATTGCAGTGCACTCAAGTCTCACATACCTGGATTAGGTAGCACTTAAGAAAGAACCTGGGGGGGAGTTGGGCAGTAGCTCAGCGGCTTAAGCGCAGGTGGCACAAAGTGCAAGGACTGACCTAAGGATCCCAGTTCCAGCCCCCAGCTCCCCACCTGCAGGGGAGTTGCTTCACAGGCGGTGGAGCAGGTCTGCAGGTATCTCTCTTTCTCTCCCCCTCTCTGTCATCCCCTCTTATCTCCATTTCTCTCTGTCTTATCCAACAATGATGACATCAGTAACAACAACAATAATAACTACAACAATAATAAAACAACAAGGGCAACAAAAGGGAATAAATAAATCTTAAAAAAAAGAAACAGAAGCTATACACATGCATAGACAAATGTGTTGTGACCCCCTTATAAAAAAATCTGGTTTGACCTTTTTGCCCAGCTTTTACTTTATCTCTGCACCTGACCCCATTGGATGTCTCTCTGACTGATTTTCACCCACACCAAACCTCACAGCATTTTCCAGACCCAATTTCAGATCAGAACTGTGTTTCTCTTCAGAAATGATTTGGGTTCACACTGTTTGCCGTCTGGTCTGTAGGTCGGCTGGTACCTGAGTCTGCAGATGACCAGTCAGCTAGCTATCTGGCTGTGATCAGCTGGCTTCCTCTTGGCTGCACAGAGGATGATTGGTTGTTAAAAGGAGGGGGCAAAAGGAGAAGTGTCCAAGTAAGTGAAATAAGGGAAGGAAAAGCAGGACTTCAGAAACAGGGGCCTGGGTTACACATCTGGTTAGAAAGCTTTCTTTCAGGAAGGAAAGGCACAAAGGTTCAGAAAGATGAACTAAAATGTCCCAGTGACATCAACCTTCAATTCTGGGGACTTCTTCTAGCGTTTGCCCTTCTTCCGTAGCCAGTCAACAGTGTCAGGTTGAGCCTGATGTAAAGTTTTGAGACCTCCTTTCTGAATTACTGGCCAGGACTTTTTCTACATCACCACACTTACCTGGAGCCTTTTGTAAATGTACCTGGAAGACTTAATACTTAATGAGGTTTTTTTTTTTTTATGAGATCTTCCAATAATCCAATTATAAAAAGGGCTTATTTATTTATTTTAATTTTTTAATATTATCTTTATTTATTTATTGGATAGACAGAAATCAAGAGAGGAGGAGGAGGTAGAGAGGGAGAGAGACAGAGAGACACCTGCACCCCTGTTTACCACTCATGAAGCTTTTGCCCTGCAGGTGGGGACTGGGGCATCAAACCCCGGTCCTTGCTCACTATAACATGGGTGCTCAACCAGGTGTGCCACCACCTGGCCCTGGTTTGTTTTTAATATATGCATTTTTTAAAAAGTACAGTCAACCTGGGTTTTGAATTTCTGTCTCATGTATTTCATATGTGGAACTGAAACAAGACCATGTTGGAAAAAGAGCTTTGCTGTGCAGAATTATGTCCACATCATGGATTCTCAAAGTGTGGGCCCAGGAACTGTAGCCTCAGAGTTGGCTGCAGAACTTTAGCCTCTTTCTGACCATCTGCAGCAGAGACTTTTTGGGTTGGGGCTGGCAGAAGAATGAGTTCCAGCAATGTGTTTTAACAGGTCCTTCAGTTGACTCTCTTTTTTATATAATTTATATACATATATAAAAAGGAAACACTGACAAAAAAATACACAGTTCCCACCACTAGAACTCTGTATCCCATCCTCAAACCCAATAGCTTTCCTATCCTTTAACCCTCTAGGAGTATGGACTCAGTGTCATTATGGGGTGCAGAAGGTGGAAGGTCTGGCTTCTGTAATTGCTTCCCCGCTGAACATGGGCGTTGGTAGGTGGATACATACTCAGAGCCTGTCTCTCTCTTTTCCCTAGTGGTCATCTGTCCGGGCAAGTCCAGTTGGCATCAAGTTAGCATCTGGAACCTGGTGGCTCTTGACACTTCCAAAGTCATGCTTATATGCCAGTAGATTCAATGAATGTTTGTCAGTTAAGCAGCTAAAGCAGTAACCCCCCTCCAGAGAATCCCAGGTTGTAAGCTGCTTCTTTTTGAAGCTCATACCACTTGTTGTCTCCAATTCATCATCTTGGTAAAGCTGCTTCTTTTTGAAGCTCATGCCACATGTTGTCTCCAATTCATCATCTTGGCTCTGTCCCCGACTCTGGCTCTTAACTCAAGTTGGAGAATCACTGTTTAACATCAAAAACTTCCCAGACCCCTGCCCCACTAGGGAAAGAGAGAGACAGGCTGGGAGTATGGATCGACCTGTCAATGCCCATATTCAGCAGGGAAGCAATTACAGAAGCCAGACCTTCCACCTTCTGCATCACACAATGACCCTGGGTCCATGCTCCCAGAGGGATAAAGAATAGGGAAGCTATCAGGGAAGGGGATGGGATACAGAGTTCTGGTGGTGGGAATTGTGTAGAGTTGTACCCTTTTTATCTTATGGTTTAGTCAATGTTTCCTTTTTATAAATAAAAAATCAAAAAAAAGAAAAAGCAAATAAGCTTCTCAGACTTGTGGGAATAGAGACATAAATCTAATTTCAAGTAGGCAGATGGCATTGGGGAGGCAGGAGCAGTGGGCTTAGTGTCCCAGAGTTCAGGTGGGATGGGAACATTTAATAATTCTCAACTTTTTGCTTGGAAATCAAAGGAAGTTTGTATGTTTGTGTAAATAGCTCTGTTGCATTGCATGTAGTTCTACATATCTTTAGAAAGAAGTTTTCTCTTTATATATATTTTTTCCCATTCCAATATCACTCTGTTAAGGAGCTGTTGATTTTCATTGTCACATGGATACATTTCCACATTTTTCTGTGATAGGAATCTATCCGTTTCACCAAAACCAAACCATTATCTTGTTTTACCACAGGGACTGTTATGTCCTCAACCTCCCCCTTAAATGCCTTCTTTTCCCCTTTTTAATTCCCTGCATCTGCTTTGATAGGCTGCAGTCTGTTGAGGAGTCACTGTGTATTGTCCTTTGCGTTTTTTATCTTAGAGCCCGTCAGTGAGTAAGTTCACCAGGTATTCCTTGTTCTCCTGGCTTCTCTGGCTCAGCATGATTCCCTCCCTCCATACAGTAGCAAAGGAGAATATGTCTTCATTCCTAGAAGCTGTGTGGTACACCATTGTGCATGGATGCCAAAGCTCCATTGACCATTCATCTGTTCTTAAACACTTGGGTTGTATCCAGATGTTGGTTGTCACAAATAGCACTGTTGCTAACACAGGTGTGTGCATAGATCTTTCTGAATATGTTTTTGTGTTCTTTGGCTAGATGCCTAGAAGAGAAATTGGTGGATCATATGGTGTGCTGATTTTAATGACTTCAAGAGTCTCCAAACTGTTTTCACAAGGGTTGTGCAAATGTGCATTCCCACTAACTGTATAAAAGGGCTCCTGTCTCTCCATACCCTCGCCAGCACATTTTCTCCTTCTTCTCCTTCTTCTTCTTATGATTATGATTATGAGAGAGTGTGAGGGAGCAGAGAGCACAGCACCATTCCACTCTGGCACACGCTTTGCTGGGATTTAATCTTGGGACCCCCCTCCCCATATGTTGCTTTCCTGCTAGGATCTCCTTTGGACTAGGGAATGATTTTTTTTTTTTCCCTACCTGCTCCATTGTGCTGACTGTTTTGAGTTACTTATTAAATGAAGATATATTGCTATTTCTCAACAGACTTGAAGCTTCAGGATTTTCTGGTGGACAATGAAACCTTCTCTGAATTCCTGAATTACAACCTCTCTTTGCCAAGACCTACTGTGGATAAGATACTGGATGCTGATGTCAATCTCCGCAAGGTGAGCTGCTACCTCCAACTTGCTCCTGGAGCATATGGTAGTTATATTGCTCCTGAGCTCCTGGAGAGAAATGAATAAAAAACCTGGTCTTCCTAGTGGGCCCTGAAGAAGGTTGTCAGTTCAAAGTCAGCTGTCAGCTATGTTTACTCCCTGTGCAGGCTGGCACTGCCAAACCATCCCAAACCATCCATGGAGTAGAGCCTGGCATCATGGACCAGCTGGATAAAATAAAACTAGTTTCTTGCCTGTCAACTGGCATTTGTTGGTAACTTCCCTCTACAGGGGTGATGGATTTAAGTTCATAATAATTAGTCAACTGTTTTTTTCTACAGTTCTGAAGCAATACAGAGAGTTACTGGTCTGAAGCTGCTCTGTTTACAAAATCCAAGACAACAGATTTAAAAGCTGTAATGCATCTGTAAAAATAAACGAGACATGCATAGAAGCAAATGCTTTTGTTTAATTTAAAAAAAAACAAGAATGAATATTAGTGTTTTTGGGTAAACTTTTAAATTATATTTCTTTACTTATTGGATAGAGACAACCAGAAATTGAGAGGAGGAGGAGATAGAGACGGAAAGAGACAGAGAGACACCTGCAGCCCTGCTTCATCACTTGTGAAGCTTTCCCCCTGCAGGTGGGAACTGGGGGCTCAAACCTGGGTCCTAGCAAATCGTAACATGTACGCTCAACCAGGTGCGCCATCACCTGGCCCCTGAATATTAGTGCTTATGTAGAATTTTAATCTTAGATTAGGTTTAGAAAGCCTCCTCTCGCATCACTAGATACCACATAGCTTCTGTGAGGCGGCTAGCAGATCAGATGACATGATTATTTTGATTTCTGGAGAAGTTTTTGAAGTTTCTTCTCTGGCAGAAAGGGGGACTCCTCTCTTATCCCTTCTCATATCTGTATACTAGTTTTGTCTTTACAGTTAGCAGAAGTCATGGAAGCATTTATGCTAAAAATAAGAACTTGGTGCTACATGCTCTAGCATTTTGAAATTAGAAAAATGTGCTTGCTGCTTGCTGTCAGGAAACAAGGAGTGAAGTCTAGTTAGACCCCCAAAAGACTAACTAAATACAAGATATAACCAGAGAGAGGTTCTCTGGGAAGTCTGCTAAGATAGGTAAGAATGAGTTAGAATTGGCCTGTTAATGAAATGAGATAAGACTTAACTTTCTGGTAATCTGTTCTAAGGCAAGAAAAATGAGCTCTGAATTCTGATATTGCTGAAATATAAGAATATTCACCAGTTCACTGTACTTACAAATAAATAAATTGATTTTCCACCAGTAATTCAGCTCTACTGTATTTTAAAATACCATAAGTTACAAAATAGGAAGGTGGTTTTTTGCTAATAAAAGTGATTTTAAGGACTGGGAGACAGCGTAATGGTTCTGCAAAAGACTTCCATGCTTCATGCTTTGAGGTCCCAGGTTCAATCCCCAGCACCACCATAAACCAGCTCTGAGCAGTGCTCTGGTATCTCTCTGTACTTCCTCTTTTGTAGCTCTCTCTCATTAAAATAAAATAAGTAAAACTATTTTAAAAGGTGATTTTTTAGGAGCTCAGATTGTAGATTCTTATATGTTAAATCTCATGTCCTAATTTTGACTTAAAAAGTCGGACATTGTGGAAGAAAATGAGTCAAGCACTTTAGGTTTTAGACGTCCTTTTTGATGATGCCTTGATAGATACTCAAGTTAAGAAACCCAGTGAGTTCCACTGTCGTGACTCTGACCATTCTTTCTAACTTTTAATGTAGGGTTTCCTAAAAGACCCCCAAAACCTAGTTTCTCATAACTTTGTAATCGAGGTTTTAATGGAATTCTTCTAGGTATTTTTGCAAGGCTACCAGTTACATTTGACTCATCTCTGTAATGGATCAAAGTTTCAAGAGGTGATTAAGCTTGCTGATCAAGAGGTTTCCAGACTTTGTGACCTTCCACAGGAGAAGCTGGCGGCAGCAGAGCAAGCACTTCGATCCAGTATGGACATCTTAAAGCCAATTATAGTGAGTAGACTCCTTATATGGAGAAACTTTAAGCATCAGTGCTTTTGGAATGTGAATTTTTCCCTTGGACAACATGGCTCTGTTTATGCAGAAACATAAGTTTGGCATAGTTCTGAGACCAGGCCTAATGTTCTTTTGCCTGTTTCAGTCAAAGAAGGTGTTTATTTATTTATTTATTGCCACCAGGGCTATCTTGGGCTCAGTGGTAACTGCTCTATGAATCCACAGGTCTGAGAGAGGAGAGGGAAGATGAGAGGGAGAGAGAACGTTACCTGTAGACCTGCTTCACCGCTTGTGAAGCATCCCTCCTGCAGGTGGGGAGCGGGGGCTCAAACTCGGGTCCTTGGATATGGTATTATGCTGCTTAATTTTCTCCATAATATAAACTACTGGCTGTAAATGTCTCTGTAGTCAGAAGAGCAAGGTAAGCTCATCTGTGCAGACATTTGTAGCCTGTATACTTTTGTGATGTGAGGCAAAGAGAGTTGAAAGTTGTTACAAATGGTAGACTCTCTCCTTATACCATGTTGACTGTGTCTCTCCACTTGACTAGAGGAGAGAAATAACAGAATAGCTTTCATAACTTGACAACCAAAAGCTTAAGAATCATCCTGAAAATCTCTCTGGTCATCCTGGTAGAGTAGATAGAAATACATAGTCAAAATGGTTAACTGTGGAGTCAGTAAACCAAGTGCTTATCCTTGATATATTACAAGGGAGAGAGTCTGGCCATAGAGAAAATGCCTGTGTTGTTGTCTTTCTGTCATCTATAGAAGTTGGCTTGGAGCACTAACGTTTCTACAACCAGAAAGCAAAACAAAGTCACATAAACAGCCTTTCAAGTGATGCCATTCTGTTGTGTTGTGATTATACTGTATTGATCAATTGGCTGGGTGTCAACTGGACATTGGCATCTCCAGGGAATAGGAAGTGTCTCAGTTCAGTTCCTGTCTACTGTTGGGTGGTCACTCTCTATATAAAGTCAGGAAAGAATGGGCTCCAGATTTAGACTATGTTTAATAGAATAGTTCTGTGTAAATTTTTTTTTTTTTTTTAGGAAATGGTTTGTAAACATTTTGAAATGAAGTCTTATTTATTGAAGTAGCTAGGTCTTCCCTGGGGCGCTGGGATTGATGGTTTATTGATGTCAAGCAGCTCTTTAGTTCTGCCATTCGGTTGCGATTCCAGAATTTGTGATGGCAGATAGGTGTGGTGTGAGGTATTGTGCCAGGCTAGCTTCGCTGGAGAGAGAAGAGACCAGGAACTCGTGGCTGAGTGGGAATGCGATGCAATACTTTTATTGATCAGAAAAAATGCCTTTATATCTTTTGAAACGGAAGTGGCAGGTCAGAAAAGGAAATGGCTAGGAGAGGGGGTGGAGAGAAGAAAAGAGGGCAAAGGTTGCAAGCTCCATCTAACCAGTGGGGATTAAACCAATACCCTGCAGGCAGGGCGGGTCTCAGGCAAAACAATGATTATGTAAATAGACCCCAGCGTCAAGCAATGCAGGGGACCTGGCGTAATGACCAACAGTGTTGTTGCACTTGGACAACTGATTTTGTTAGGAAATGCCAACAAGAGCAGTGAGCAGATGCCAGGTCTATGTTGTGGGAAGATAAATGTCCCGGCATTATCCATTTCTATACCAAAAGTAGATCTTTGAGATAGACGTGTTTTGAAATATCAGTATCTTCTCAAATTTTTTTTAAAAATATGATTGCTTACCCATTTTTCAATCGATGGTATTATAATTCTCTTGGACTTTCTTTAGTCTCCTGATCACCTCTGGATATCAGTGTTTTGGCAACAGGGAAGTGTGTCAGAGTGGAGAGGACATGACCTTAGGATCAGCTGCATTTGGGTTCAACTACTGCTTCAGCCTTTTATTAGCTGCGTGATTTGGATAAAATATTTAGCCTTAGAAAGTCCAAGCTGCTTCTTTTATTTGAAGATCACGTAACTTACTCTTTATTGTGATTATTGGTAATGCAGATGGAGAACTTGTCATGGGGCCTGACAGATTAGATAGTTGATAGATAGAAACTAGAAATCTAATTGATGTAGCAACCCAAGTCATACGCTGAGCTTGCAAGACAACTTTTTTTCTGTAGACCAGTGTCAGGAATTAGAATCATACCAAAGTTGTTGTGAAGAATGTATCAATGAAACATTGCATTCCTTGCCTAGATATTTCACGTTTCTTAATCTGTAGAATCTTATTTATGTTGAAACCTCAGTTAGACTGTTGAATCTTTTTTTTTTTTTGCCTCCAGGCTTATTGCTGGGGTTCAGTGCCTGCATCATGAATCCACTGCTCCTGGAGGCCATTTTTTTTCCCTCCGCTTTTGTTGCCCTTGTTGTTGTAGTCTTGTTGTGGTTATTATTGTTGTTGATGTCATTCGTTGTTCGATAGGACAGAAAGAAATGGAGAGAGGAGGGGAAGACAGGGGGGGAGAGAAAGATAGACACCTGCAGACCTGCTTCACAGCCTGTGAAGTGACTCCCCTGCAGCTGGGGCGCCGGGGGCTCCAACTGGGGTCCTTATGCGGGTCCTTGTGCTTTGCACCACGTTCGCTTAACTCGCTGCACTATGCCCGATCCCCGACTGCTGAATCTTTTAAGTTCTCTGAGATTAAGAGTAGTTTCCATTCATCGTGCCACAACTTTTCTCTTTTTAAAAGGTCTATTTATCAAGTATGTATGAAGGAGGGTGTTCCACAAGAGACGGGGAGGGGGAGAGAGAGAAAGAGAGAGAGAGGAGAGGAGAGGAGAAGAGAAGAGAGGAGGGGAGGGGAGGGGAGGGGAGGGGAGAGGAGAGGAGAAGAGAAGAGAGAAAAGAAGGGGAAGGGGAAGGGGAAAGAAGAGGAGGAGAAGGAAGAGGAAGAGGAAGCAGAAGGGTGACAGAGATGATGAAAACAAAAGTAGAGAAGCCAGAACTTCAGTCTTGCAAACATGACACCAGGGATTACATCGGAAACCTCAGAAATGCAAATCCAGTCGTCTGTTGTTTAAGCCATTTTCAACCATACCACAACTCTCTTTTGGTGGGAAAGTATATTTATTGCATTATGTTGTTTTTTTTTTCTTCCTCCAGGGTTATTGCTGGGCTCGGTGCCTGCACCATGAATCCACCGCTCCTGGAGGCCATTTTTTCCCCCTTTTGTTGCCCTTGTTGTAGCTTTGTTGTGGTTATTATTATTGCCCTTGTTGATGCAATTCGTTGTTGGATAGGACAGAGAGAAATGGAGAGAGGAGGGGAAGACAGAGAAGTGGATAGAAAGACACCTGCAGACCTGCTTCACCGCCTGTGAAGCGACTCCCCTGCAGGTGGGGAGCCGGGGGCTCGAACCGGGATCCTTACTCTGGTCCCTGTGCTTTGCGCCACATGCGCTTGACCCACTGCGCCACCGCCCGACCCCCTATGTTTGTTTTTTAAAACTTAAGGACATATTAAGATACTGAGTGTAGCCACTGGGTATGTGTCAAGTGTGCTCTAGGAGCTGAACTCACCTAAGATCCTAACAAAGATGATTTTTTTGGTGAACCCAATGACTGTTTAGTATGTGAAATCTTGTCTCTAGGATAAATGCATAAAGGTAGTTGTGAAGGGAAGACTAATGTTACTTAATAATGATATCTGTGCTGCTTAGAAACTAACCTCTAGGAGGGAATCAGGACCGTTAGTAACTTCAGTGGTCTCATTACATAGCATGGGAGTTTGCTCTACCAGTTGGCTAGACAGGTGACCTTTTTCTTGACTTCCCTGAAGGTCCTTCTGGAAGCAACGTGTTTCTTTCTTAGAAGTTGACCTGTGGGCCTGTCTCAGCCACTCCACAAAACTTTCCCATCTGTTGTGGATTTCTAAAAGGGGTTGTAATTATAAAGCAGAAATTTTGGCTGCAGGAATGTATTGTTTTTTGTTGTCAAGGTCCTAGCTGATCATATTGATTTCCTATTGCTGCTATAATGAAAATTGCCCCAAATATAGCAGCTTAAAATAACACAATATTTTTTTTCTTTTTCTTCTCCTTCCTCTTCCCACTCTCCTCCTCCTCCTGTATTTATTATTATTTTTTTGCCACCAAGTTTGTCATTGGGGTTCGACTCCGTACACAAAGATTCCACTACTCCTGCTGGCTTTTCTCCTCTTTCTTTTTCTCTTTCTCCTTCTCTTCTTCTTTCTTTTTCTTCTTCTCAATATATAAAAGGAAGTAGAGAGAGAAAGGGAAAAGGAGAGCGAGAGAGAAAGGACAGAGGAAGAGAGAAAAAGACACTTGCAATAATGCTTTACTGCTCATGAAATTTATCCCCATACAGGTGGGGACTGGCATCTTGAACCCAGACCCTTGCATATGGGATGCCGCCACCCAGTCCTTCAGCACAAATTGATTATCTCACCACTTTTTAGACCAGAAGTCTAGGTACAGCATAGTCTATCTGGTGCCTTTACTTAAAGCCTCTGAAGACTGAAGTCAGGGTACTGACAGAATTGTAGTCCTTTTCGGAACCTTTGACAATGCATTTGCTTCTGAGCTCATTCAGGCTGCTGACTGATTTCAGTTCCTTGATTTGGTAACTGAGGTTCCTGTTTCTGAGCTGAGTATCAGCTCAGGGATGACCGTCACTCCTAGAAGACACCAGCCTTTCTTTTCATCCTTCCTCGCCAGGCCTTGCCCAGCCACAGTGGACTAAATCTCCCTCGTGCTTTAAACCTCCATGACTTCTCCATCTACCATATCTCTCAGCTATGGAGAAAGCTATCTACTTTTAAGGGGTCTTGTGATTACATTAGATTACATTAGATCTAGCAAGGTAATAGGTTAGGCTGGAGAGATAGCATAATGGTTCTGCAAAAGGCTTTCCTGCTCAAGGCTCTGAGTTCCCAAGTTCAGTCCCCAGAACCATCCTAAGACATTGTTGTGCTTATGTTGGTCTTTCTCTTTCTCTGTATATCCTTCTCTCTGTATCTCTCTCATTAAATAACAATGAAATATTCTAAAAGATTAATCTAGGATAGTCTTCCTATTTTAAGGTTCATCACTTTAATTACATCTGTAAAGTACATCTTATTTTGTAATGTAACATAATCTGTAAAGTACATATTTATTTTGTAATGTACCATATTCACAGTGGTGTGAGTATAAAATGTAGCTGGGGAAAAGCTGCTTCTTGCCTCTAGTGTATTGTTATTGAAAAGTAGACTTCATGATGTCTTTGAATTGTTTCATCACTGCTGTTGGCTTTCTTTGTTTCTCTCTGGACTTATGCACTTCCCTGTCTATTTGCTGAGAGTGACTCCAAAGCTTAGTAAACCCTACCCATTGCAAAGAGACCAGTGACTTTAGTATGCTGATAGTCTCAGCACAAAGCCTCACTCCCTCTGACAGAAATAAACGCAGTAGAGGGCAAGGGAAACTTTTTGGTTGTCACAGCGAACCAACTGTAAGGCCAAGCCTGGCAATTTGAGGAATTCTTCACTGGTTTTGGGTCTGTGCAGAACTGTCCTACTATTTCAGTTTAACTGCTGACTTTCCAGTAGCCTACGAACCACAACCTTTACCAATATGGAACCCTGATAACCATTTTGAAAGAGATGTGGGTTTGTTCAGCTTGGGCTCAGATCTCTGAGGTGGGTAAACAGGGTCTTATTCTTGAGTTGGGAAGGATAGGAATGGATTTATATCTCAGTAACAGCCTGGATAATGTACAATATGTGTGAGATTATCTTGACCTCTGATACCTTTACTATAAAAGGGACAGTTCTATTTTGGGAACAGAGAGTCCTGTTCCTTCTTCTGATGCATATAGCACATTCTTGCAAAGGCAGTTCTCAGCTCTGAAGTGAGGGTGCCCTGAGGTCCCCAGTAGACAAGTGATCTCAGAAGGCTGTGCATTATTGAAAGAACAAATGGAGAAGGAGCGAACAAAGACATCCTTGTCTTAAAGGGTCTTTACTTGGCATCTTCATGACCCATAAACAAGGACTCAAAATACAAATTGTGTTTACTTGTGGCATTTTGGGGCTACCTACTTCAGATTTTCACATTGCTGTCCTTTCAGTATTTGTATAGTCTCTCTCTCTCTCTCTCTCTCTCTCTCCCTCCCTCCCTCCCTCCCTTCCTCCCTCCCTCTCTTTTTCTTGAGGAAAATAGACTTGATTTTTTCTCTTCTCCTGCCTGCAATTCAGACATTTGTGGGATGTATTAGATTTTATGTGACTTAGTTTGATTTTACTGCCAACCTGCATATAGTATTTGCTTCCACTTGGAGAGCAATTGTAGTTCTCATGACTTGATAGAATGACGTAAACTTACTCGTCAGACTCTGTGTCAGCCACATCTTAGTAGAAAGTTTGGAGCAAATAACTGTTAAGAATTGGTGCATCTAGTAATGTAGTCTTAAGACTATTTAACTTCATTTGTGCAGACATGTTTACCTCACTGATACTATGCCCTCTTCTAAAAGTGCTGCCATCTTAAGAGTTTAATTTTGACTTTTTTAAAAAAAATCTTATTTATAAAAAGGAAACACTGACAAAACCATAGGATAAGAGGGGTACAGCTTCACACAATTCCCACCACCAGAACTCTGTATCCCATCCCCTCCCCTGATAGCTTTTCTGTTCTTTATCCCTCTGGGAGTATGGACCCAGGGTCATTATGGGATGCAGAAGGTGGAAGGTCTTGCTTCTCCACTGAACATGGGCGTTGGCAGGTCTATCCATACTCCCAGTCTGCCTCTCTCTTTCCCTAGTGGGGTGGGGCTCTGGGGAAGTGGAGCTCCAAGGCACATTGGTGGGGTTGTCTGTCCAGGGAAGTCTGGTCGCATCCTGCTAGCATCTGGAACCTGGTGGTTAAAAAGAGAGTTAACATACAAAACCAAACAAACTGTTGGACAATCATGGATGTAAAGGCTGAAATAGTGAAGGTGGAGCGTTGGGGGGGGGTCCTCCATTTTGTAGATAGCTAGTAGGGATATTTTAGTTATATTCCAAAGGGCCTATACCTATACTAGTATTTTTTTTTTCCTGAGCCTGAAATTTGATATGAAGGTGAATCCTAATTATTGTCTGGGGAGATGATGTCATGGCTGGGAAAAGGACCAGAAAGCTGGATCAGGGAAGAGGGTAGCTTCCTAATATGGGGAAGGGGTATAAATACTACTGTAAACCCCATCAATTTGATGTGATCTGGGGCCCATATTCAGCATAGGAGCCTATGTGACCTCTGCATCCCTTTAGATCTGAGCTCACATTCTGTGGTCATGAGTAGGAACATTCCATGCTGCCCCAATATCGGCCCATCTTCCTCTCATTTTGACTTTTAGTTATACTTCAGTAGATGTGTTTAGCTGTGTTTAAAAAACAGCAAAAAGCATTTGACAATATTCGCCTTTAACCCACTTGTATATTATGATGATTAGGATAGTGACTTCACCAAATCACTTGGAGTTTTCTATTGGAAAGCACACCAAACCACTAAAATTGATGAGATAACAATGAGCTTCATCAACTTTGAGCTTTTTGTGTGTGTGTGTGTGTGTGTGTGTGTGTGTGTGTGTGTGCAATCTCCATTGTGATTCCATAGCTGTATGATAAAAGACCAATGTTGGAATAGCCCAGCCTTCTCTGAATTTCAGACATGACTCATATACAATAAAATGAAGCCGAAAAAATGTGGCTTGTCCCTAAAATCTTTTTTTTTCCTAAATGAAAAACAAGAAGGATGAAACTCACCCTATAACGTTTCTCTTTGGAAACTTCAAAGCACAGAGCCTGTCATAATTCTGGTCTCAGAGTTTCTGCACCATTTTTCTTTTTCTTCCCCGAATGAAGCTTTTTTGTCCTAATGTATCTTTTCTTTAGACATAATTATTTGCTATGCATAGAGGTGACATAGGACAGCAAATAAGTAATGAATAAATGTTAAGTGTCTGACTAAAACTAGACATCAAAATAAGTGCTGAATTAATTGTCTGATGTGAGAGATAGTACTGGCTAGGCAAAGTGAGGAGATATTCCTTCCAGTAGAAACAGGATGAGGGTGTGGATCCACCTGCCAACATCCGTGTCCAGAAGAGAAGCAATTACAGAAGTCAGAACTCCCACCTTCTGCACTCCTTAAGGGATTTTGGTCTATACTCCCAGACAGGGGAAAAGTGACAGGGGAAGATGAGCAGAGAGCTCTGAACTCCAACTCCATCAGGACCTGGAGAGAGGACCATAAAGAAAGGCATTAGGAAGTAGTAACAAGTATATCTGTGACTTAGAAAGGAAAAGAAGGCAGGAGCATAGAAAAAAAGGGCAAATATATATATCTGCATATAGATATATATAAATATAGATAGATAGATAGATATACTAGTTAGCATATATCTGTGACCTTGGGAGAATCACTGCAGTTTCCAATGGAAGGAATGAGGACATAAAACTCTTAGTAGTGGGAATCATATCTTATATGTTATCTTATAATTATAAGATGATTATAACCAGTGTTATCTTATAATTTTATAAATCAATATTTAATCACTACTGCTACTACTAAAAAAGGAATTTATTCTTTCTATACTTCTAGGAACTTTAAACTTTACGTGTTCTCCTGATCTTGTGAGATACCCAAACTTCTTCTCAAGGTTATTCATGTGTTGCCTGTTTTATAGAAATGGACAAATATCCTCAGAGTTATATTGAACACACTACACAGCTACTTTTTACCTCTTGCATACCAACACCAGCTGACATATCAACATTAAAATATATGTCTTCCTACGTTTTAGAAAGTCCACTGGAGAGTTAGCAAACATATAGCTACAATAGCCTGTGTTCTAGTTAGTTAGGAGAGAGCGTCTTATGTTTTAAACTTAAGATGGTGAGTGCTTTTAAGTAAGTTGTTTGTGTTCAGCAGAGACTTCAGTTTTATATTTGAGCTTAGAGAAAAAGTACTTTTATTTTCTCATTTCAGGTGGGACTAAACTCTTCATCTCCCGTACTGAGTGATGGCTTGACTGAAGCCACAAAATCTTTGCTGGATAGTCTTGGGGCTCTTGCCCAAGAGGTAAGTTATCTTTGGCACCAGAAGACAGAATGTCTAATATTATGGTTTTTGACAATGAGTTTGGGGAAAAGGATTTTTTGATTTGACTTATCACTTGGAGAGCAGGGACCAGGCAGTGGTGCACCTGGCTAAGTACACATAATACTAAGCACAGAGACCTGTGCGAGGATCTGGGTTCAAGCCCCTGGCTTCACAAGTGGTGAGGCAGGTCTGCAGTTGTCTATCTTTTTCTCTTCCTTTCTATCTCCCCCTCCCCTTTCAATTTCTCTTTGTTCTATCCAATAAAATGAAAAAAAAAATGGCCACCAGAAGCAGTGGATTTGTAGTGCCAGCACCAAGCTCCAGACATAACTGTGAAGATGAAGAGAGAGAGAGAGAGAGAGAGAGAGAGAGAGAGAGACCAGAGCACTGCTCATCCTGGCATAAGGTAGTGCTGGGGATTAAACTTGTCACCTCTGAGGCCTCAGACATACAAATTCTGTGCTCTAAACATTTGAACTATCTCTCCAGCCCTAAAATAAACATGAGAAGTATCCAATATTTTAAAAACCATCTAGTTTTTTCTTCATGATTCAGAGTTGACACAATCTAATCTTAAAGATTCTTAAAGTTGATTTGTTAGAATCTGAAGGCCCAAAATCTAGTCAGTAACTTATCCCATTGTTACTCTTTGTCCTGAGTTGTTGAAACATTTGTAAAAATAATAATAATCATCATCATCATACTTAACTCCCTTGTGTTGCTTTTGTTTTCAGCAGCAACATCTCTGGAATTTCGTTATCAGTAGCAAGTTCAGAGAATCATGTTCCTAAAAGTTATCTAGCTAAAGGCAGAAAGATGGTATCTCCACTTTGGGTTCAGCTTTGGTCATGTAGAGTCTCTTAGATAAACATTAAGTTGAGTTTGCCTTTCGAGTCCATATGTTGACAAATGTATTACGATAACCTTTGTCAGAGGACCGGGAGGCCAGAACGTGATTGCACAAGCAGCCGACCTTTCCTCCACCTACCAGCCAGTTTCTGTTTTTGCCTTTTTGACAGCAAACCTTGTTTCAAACTAATGTTGGAAAGGAAGAGCTGTCTGGAAGTCCAGGGTATGAGGAGTTGAGTTAGGGCTCTGTGGTCAGACACAATTCAGAGGTTCATGTATAGTATGCTCAATCAGCATGGTTTGTGTGGAGAATCTTCTCAGACTTGATCCAAACTTATTTTGAGTTGAGTTGCTGTTCCAGTTGCTGGGGCTTGGTGCCAGCACTACGAATTCACCACTGCTTCTGGCAGCCTTTTTTTTTTTTTTTTTTTTTTTGATAGGACAGAGAGAAATGGAGAGAGGAGGAGAGACAGAGAGGAAGATAGAAAGATAGATACCTCAGATGGCACAAAGCTCAAGGTCCGGGTAAGGATCAAGGTTTGAGTCCCCGGCTCCCCACCTGCAGGGGAGTCGCTTCACAGGCGGTGAAGAAGGTCTGCAGGTGTCTGTCTTTCTCTCCCCCTGTCTTCCCCTCCTCTCTCCATTTCTCTCTGTCCTATCCAACAACGACTACATCAGTAAACACAACAATAATGACTATAATAACGATAAAACAACAAGGGCAACAGAAAGGAATAAATAAATAAATAAATAAATATTTTTTTAAAAAAAGAAAGATAGACACCTACAGGCCTGCTTCATTGCTTGTGAAGTGACTCACCCCTGCAGGTGGGGAGCCAGGGGCTCAAACTGGGATCCTTGCGCTTGGTACTATGTGCGCTTAACCCGGTGCGCCACTGCCCCGACACCCTTTTATTTTCTCTTTACTATTGCTTCTGCTCAAATGTCTGACTGAAGGCCATCACTTCGGAGTTATTTTCAGGAGGAGAGGCCCTCTTTCAGCTTCACAGTTATTCCTCTGACTGTGAATGTTGGTGGCCATTTTGTACATAGAGAAGTGGGTGGTCACCCAGGGTTCTCTGGGAAAGAGAAAGAGAGACAAAGGGCCATTTCTCTAAAGTCTTGTAGGCTGACACTCACTTGCCCTGCCCTACTCCTTCAGATGCCCTCACAGCCTTAGAGAAAACATGGAGACGACTGGTCTCTAAACTCAGGGTCTGGCTACAGCTGTTTCCTTTTATGCCTCGGGGCGGTTAAATGAAAAAGTAATTTAGGAATGTGTGTGATGCTCCCCTGCCAAAGCTGCAGCGAGTCTCCAGCTAAACATTACCCATTTTTCCTGGCACTGCTTTCTTGTGCCCCATCTGCTCTCTGATCTAGGGCAACCCAACGCCACTCACTGCTCCCAATGGGAACCCCTTCAAGTCTGTTGGGCCACACATTTGCTTATTGTTGGGCTTGCTATTTCTTGGAGACCGACAGAAGAAGATCATAAATTCCTGTCCTTGTTTATTCTCACAGTGTTCAGAAAGACAGTTCATTGTTTTGACACAAGCATCGTCCTGAGGTGGAGAGGGATGTAGCATTTTCTGAGATGTCTTAGCCAGTTTCCTTGTCTGATTCACATGAGGGGTGAAGGTGGGTCTTATTGCCCAGTCACTTAGTTGACTGACCAAACTATGATTTGAACTCTTGACTCCAAGGCCCCTTTTCTCGCTGATAGAACTTGCTTATTAACTAACTAACTTGACAGTAGCTAGAACAGGATAGAGGATCTTCAAAGAAAGAAAATACAGGTTGACAGGGCTTGGCAATTGGATGGGAATAGGATTTTTAGGAGCCAGATAAATCAAAGTTGACACGAGCTTCATACTTGCATGCCTGGGATTATGCCCCTAATGAGGCCAGGAAGGCAGGGCAGGGCAGGGCAGGGCATTGCAGGGCATTGCAGGACATTGTAGGACAGGGCAGGGCAGGGCACAGCCTCTGTTGTCCACTCAGTAGCTACCTAACAGGTTTGGCACTGCTAAGAGTTGCAGACTTGAATGAGGCATTCAGTTCTCTGTTCTTACGAGGTTTTTGTGGGATAGGACACAGATATAGAGAGGTCATTATAAACTGTGACAACAAGAATGTGTACAGTGAGGGAGAGTAAAGTCAGGTAAGGGAGACAGGTGTGTGTGTGTGTGTGTGTGAAGTCTTCTCTGATAAAATGATTGTTAAATCTGAGGAAATGATGGTGTGTGTCCTCTACTTCAAGCAGAAGGAACAGTAAATACAAAGATACTGATGCAGGTGCATGGCTAAGAAATATATTTATGGGTGAAGGTAGATAGCATAATGGTTATGCAAAGAGACTCTCATGCTTGAGGCTCCAAGTCCCAGGTTCAACCCCTTGCACCACCATAAGCCAGAGCTGAGCAGTGCTCTGGTAAAAAATAAATAAATAAAAATAAAGAAATATATTTAAGCTTTATTTTTATTTTAGTAGAGACAGAAATCAAGAGTGAAGGGGGAGATAGAGATAGAGAGACATTTGCAGCACTGACTGCCCACTCATGAAGCTTCCTCTCTGCATTTGGGGACTGGGGTCTTGAACCTGGGTCCTTGGGCATGGTAATATGTGCACTTAACCAGGTGCGCCACCACCCAGTCCCTAAGAAATGTACTTAAGGATCAAGAGGGACACCCATGTGGACAGAACAGAGTGAGCATGTGGGACAGGGGTAGGAGAGAACAGGACAGGGCGTGAGCTCCCTGCAGACTTGGCTGGCTGGGTTGGTGCTGGGTGAGACAGGAAACCATTGGAGGGCTTGGGACTGGGTGGCATATGGCATGTCTGAGGCTATTTATGTTCTGGCTGATAAACTGATAGCTGCGTGGCTAAGACAAAGAGAAAATAAGGCCATTGCAATCAGTTGAGGATAGCATGTCAGTCAGGCATTTATTCATTCCACCACATTCTGCTCCTGGGGTGTGAGCTCCATGTTCCCTTTCTGGAGAGAAGCCTTTGTGATATTGGGGTTTCCCCTGGAGTGTGTGTACCCCTATGAAGACTACAGCCAGAGTGAGGCACTGCATTATCATTCATGGGAACCAGAGGATGTGTGAAATGGGAAAAATACAGAGTCAGAAACCCAGGCTTTCTCCAGAACCTTTGGGGGGCTTCTTTCTCCTCTCCACAGCACTGTCTTCAGGTGATAATAAGGTGACGTTAGGGGGTCTGGTGGTAGCGAACTGGGTTAAGCACACAGTACAAAGTACAAAGACCCATGCAAGGATCCCAGTTTGAGCCCCCAGCTCCCCACCTGTGGTGTGTGTGTGTGTGTGGGGGGTCACTTCACAAGCTGTGAAGCAGGTCTGCAGGTGTCTCTCTTTCTCTCTCCCTCTCTATCTCCCCTTCCCCTCTCAAGTTCTCTCTGTCCTATCCAAAAAATCCAAAAAAATGACCACAGATGCAGTGGATTTGTAGTGCCGGCACCCAGCCCCAGCCATACTCTGGAGGTAAACAAACAAACAAAAAAGGTGATATTAAAGGGATGTAGGCATTTATTAACATTTTGTTCTGAAATGCAGGGAAAATGCTCTATAGATGTTTAATCAGGAGAGTGACTAAGTTACAGGAGTGCAGTTGAATGTGACACCCAGTGCTTATGGATTGTAAGTGCTGATACTGGAGGCAGGTGCGGGGCCCTCCCTCATTGCCACAGAGCTTATTCTTGGCCACCCTCTGTTTTGTTTCATTGCCTTGATGAGAAGTGGGACTTCGAAAAGTGACTTCTCTAGGGAAATAAACACACAAGATACTTATGTATGGAGTTCAAGCTTGATTCTCCCCCCCTTGTACTTTGTCCATTATCCTAAACTTCATTAACACAAGGAGGAGAGCTTTGCCCACAGTACATTTTCCTGCTAAGAGACAGAGGATGCCTCTATTTCCACAATAAAGACTGATTTTTTTTTTTCAAAAAGAGTCAGTGATCTAGAGTGTGAGACATTTCTGAAATGTGGATACCATTGTTCTGTTTATTCAGAGAAAGTGTCGTCTTCTGTAGAGCAGAAAAATCACACGATACTTACAAATAACACCTAGCTTGTTTCCTCTGACTTCTCAGTCATGCTTATCACAGTTATTTCCCAAACTGTGGGTGTGCTGGAGGTGTTAGGGGGTGAGACTGAGGCTCTAACCCCATGCAGTACCTACACTGAATGGACTCCCTGGTCCAATCTTTATTGTATTTTTAAAATTTTTTTTGCCTCCAGGGTTATTGCTGGGGCTTAGTGCCTGCACCATGAATCCACTGCTCCTGGAGTCCATTTTTTCCCCTTTTGTTGCCCTTGTTGTTGTAGCCTTGTTGTGGCTATTATTGTTATTGTTGATGTCGTTTGTTGTTGGATAGGACAGAGAGAAATGGAATGAGGAGGAGAAGACAGAGAAGGGGAGAGAAAGACAGACACTTGCAGACCTGCTTCACCGCCTGTGAAGCGACTCCCCTGCAGGTGGGGAGCCGGGGGCTTGAACCGGGATCCTCACGCCGGTCCTTGCGCTTTGCGTGGCATGCACTTAACCCGCTGTGCCACTGCCCGACTCCCTATTGTATTTTTTATTGGGGAGAAGAGAGAGAGAGAGCCCCACCGTGCCCCTGCAACACCCATAGAGCTGCCTTGGTGTTCCCTTGGTTCCTTTTATATGGTGGTGGGGGTTGAAGCTAGGTCCTTACGTATCACATGCCATGCTGAGCCACCTCCAGGCCCCTGCACTCCTCATTATGTAACGTGCATGGGAACCACCTGAGCGTGAGTCACATTGTTGCTACGGAAACCAGAGTCTGTATCCCAGTCAGCCTCCTGGACCAGGGTGATGTTGTCTCCCATAGACATTACGGCTGAACATTAGGAGGTGAGATGACCCCAGACAAGCTATGTTCTGGGGTCTGGTGCTAGGCAAGTCCAAGTATGAACCTGTTTCTTTTTCTCCTCTGTCCTTTCTTCTTTCTGCTTCCCGACACCAGCTGTTGAGCATGAGGAGCTGGAGCGACATGCGGCAGGAGGTGATGTTCTTGAGCAATGTGAATAGTTCCGGCTCCTCCGCCCAGATATACCAGGCGGTGTCCCGCATCGTCTGTGGCCATCCTGAGGGTGGAGGCCTGAAGATCAAGTCCCTCAACTGGTATGAGGACCACAACTACAAAGCCCTGTTTGGGGGCAATGGCACTGAGGACGACACTGGCACTGTCTATGACAACTCTACAAGTGAGTGTGTGTCACAGCCAAAGCCCTGGCCCCACTGCCTTCTTTCTCTCTCTCCCTCCCTTTCTTCTTCCCTTTCCTCTTTCTTCCCTCTGTCCTTCCTTCCTTCCTTCCTTCCTTGCTTCTTTCCCTTCCTTCCTTCGTTGCTTCTTTCCATCCCTTCCTTCCTTCCTTTCTTCCTTCCTTCCTGCCTTCCTGCCTTCCTGCCTTCCTGCCTTCTCTCCTTTCTTCTTTTTTCCCCTCCCTTTCTCCCTCCCCTCCCCTCCTTCTTTCCCCTCTACTCCCCCCCTTCTCTCCCCTTCCCTCCTCTCTCCTTCCCCTCCCTTTCCCTCCTCTGCCCTCCTCTCTCCTCCCCTCCCCTTCCCTTCCTTTCTGCTCTTCTTCCTTCCTCTCCTTTCCCCTCTCCCACTCCTCCTGTCCCTTTCTCTCTCTCTCTCTCTCTCTCTCCCTCCCTCCCTCCCTCCCTCCGGAACACTGCTTGGTTCTGGCTGATGGTGGTGTTGGGCATCAAGCCTGCAGCCTCTGCTACCTGGGGCCTGAAAGGCTGCTTAGAACCATTGTACTGGTTCCCTGCCCCCACGCCACCTTGACTCTGGACTCAGCCCTCTAGCTCACCCTTATCCTCTGGAGGGGCATTGGATGGTCACATGTCTGTTTTCCCACACATTAAAAGAAACAAAAACAAAACAAACAAACAAACAAACAAACTCCTGGAAGAGGCTTTTTCTATTTAGTGATCTCTTCTGGGAGTGAGGCCTGACACATCCCAGAGGCACAGTGTGTGGGCCAGATAAAGGAGGGACTGAGAGCCAATGTCTTCACCGGTCTGCAGGACGTAGGAGGGTGGTCATAAAGCCTCTTCTTCTTTCCCTCTTAGCCCCTCCACCCCTGGAGGTATGCTTCTTAAACACTGACACAAGGAACGCTAATGGCAATAACGATTAAAGCTGATATTCAGGGAGCTCTTTCCATGGACTGTGCATTCTGTATAAATTCTCTTTTATTTAACCTTCATAAGAACTGTGCAAGAATGGTTTTGCAGCCCCACATCGTTTTTATTAAGGAAATGTTGTTTACAAGACTGTGTTGTCTGACGAGTGCAGTGTCACATCTTCTCAGACTATGTGCCAAGCCACCTTCCTCACCACCAAGGGGCCCTTAAAAATGGTGCCCCTCCCCCCAGGAGTCGGGTGGTAGCGCAGAGGGTTAAGCGCAGGTGGCACAAAGCACAAGGACCGGCATAAGGATCCCGGTTCCAACCCCCGGCTCCCCACCTGCAGGGGAGTCGCTTCACAGGCGGTGAAGCAGGTCTGCAGGTGTCTGTCTTTCTCTCTCCCTTTCTGCCTTCCCCTCCTCTCTCCATTGTCTCGGTCCTATCCAACAACGATGACATCAATAACAACAACAATAATAATAACTACAACAATAAAACAACAAGGGCAACAAAAGGGAATAAATAAATATTAAAAAGCCCCCTCTTAGTGACCCTAATCTGAAGACACAGACCAAAGGTATCATCCTACATTAATAATAATAATAATATTATTATTATTATTATTATTATTATTATTTGGGGCTCAGTGCCAGCACTATGAATCCACTGTGATGAGTTTTTCCATTTTCTTGGGTAAGATAGAGAGAAATTAAGAGAGGAGGGGGAGGCAGAGAGGGAGAGAGAAAGCTAGACACCTGCAGACCTGCTTCACTGCTTGTGAAGGTTTCCCCTTGCCGGGGTCTCAAACCCGGTTCCTTATGCTTTGTACTATGTGCACTTAACCCAGGGGGATACTGCCGGGCCCCCACTACCACACTTTTTAGACTTAGAGAGTGAAGTGACTTGGTTACAGCCACATTCTAGTCAACCTACAAGAACTGAGAATAAATCCAGGTCTGAGGCCTCAGTGTTAACGTTGGCGTGAGTACTGTCAGACCTGGACATTTGATCTGCTGTTTGTTTTTGGTTCTTAGCTGGCAGGCAGTGTTAAAGAACCTTGTAATTTCATAGTCAGTCCCCACACTCGGGCACTTTTGTGGGGATGTCTGTCCTGTGTCTGGTAGCAGCGAGGAGCCAGTGTTACAGTTCTGAACAATGACACCTTTGCCCAAGAAAACATGATGTAAGTGAACCAACCATTCTCCATTTCCAACTGTGGGTGGGCCTTTCAGACGCTGAGTGAGGCAGCTTTTTGTAGATGATTGTAACATAAGAACCATTTGATTCTTCTGAAGAGTAAATCACTACCAGCATTGCAGGTTGCTTTGCGATCTGAGGGCATGGCGTTAGAGGGAGTTTTCTGAAATGCCATCCCCTCAGCTCCCTTCCTTCGCAACTCAACTCAAGAGAACCTTCACTTGTGTGGCAAATACAGTTGTGAGCAGATCCTTGTCGGTGTGATGTGTAGAGGATATTTAGCATCTCAAATATCCTGTTCAAATACTAATTTATTAATGAATGAGGGGGTGGGGAATGTCACTCTGGTAAATTAGGGACTCTGTCTGATAGTTTATCCACCATGTCATCTGGGTTATGAATTTTTTTTGTCTTTTAATCAGGAATTCTTTAGATAACCACACAGTATTGTTTGTTGTATCTTCAGAATTTGAATTTTTAGATTTGAAGTACATTTATGGCATGCAGTTGTGACAAGCTCTCTTAACTCGTTTATTTATTTTTTAAAAATTTTTGCTTGAAAACCAAAGTCTGAATTCTGCCCTCTGTTTTCAGTGAAAACCAAATGTTGAGGACTAAGGGTATGAAGCTGAAGTTATGCAGAACTGTGCATAGTCTAAAACAAAGTTCTAGATGATTTCAGCTGTGAGTTCCCTCTCCTCAGCATTATAATAAGCTCTGCTCATTTATCAATCATTGTCCTAGAGAGTATACAAATAACATTTCGGTCAATTTTCCCAAGATCACTACCAAGTAGGTACTATCAATTCTAGTTTCACAGAGGAGCAAACTGGGGCTCATACTTGTGAATTTATTTGTTACATAGCTCCTCAGAGGGACAGATGGAGTTTCAACACAGAATTGGCTGATGGGCTCCCAAGCCCTTCTTAATTTCTGTAATGTCACATACTTTCCTTTTATCTTCTTCATAGCTCCTTACTGCAATGATCTGATGAAGAGTCTGGAGTCTAGTCCTCTTTCCCGCATCATATGGAAAGCTCTGAAGCCTCTGCTTGTTGGGAAGATTTTGTATACACCTGACACGCCAATCACAAGACAGGTTATGGCTGAGGTAAGCTTACCAGTCCCAAGAGTCCCTTTATATAACTATGGGGAAAACTAAATTAATAAATCTGTCTTTGGGTAGGTAAAGCAGGTTGAGTATACTCATAGTCCTGGCATTTTTCAAGAGTGGGATTGGAGAGTGAGAACTTCAAGTCTGACACAGACTAAAGCTTATTCTCAAGGGTCAGAGGTGTTTCCGTGCAGACTTGGGTTGTGAGTCAAAATGTAAGGGAAGTGTCCTGGTTGTGGACTGAAATAATGGAGCATCTATTGAAGAAGCTGATCAATATTCATGTCTTTCTCCCTCCTCCTCTGCTTCCTCTTCCTCTTCCTCCTCTTTTCCTTCCTCCTCCTCTTCCTCTTCCTCCTCCTCCCTCCCTTTCTCCTCCTTTTCCTCCTCCACCTCCTCCTCCTCTTCCTCCTCCACATCCTCCTCTTTCTCTTCCTCCTCTTCTTCCTCTTCCTCCTCCACCTCCTCCTCCTCTTCTTCCTCTTCCTCCTCCTCTTCCCCTTTCCTTCTCCTCCTCCTCCTCCTCCTCCTTCTCCTTTCCTGCTGCCCTGGTATCCTGGCTGACTCAGGTGAACAAGACTTTCCAGGAACTGGCTGTGTTTTATGATCTGGAAGGCATGTGGGAAGAATTCAGTCCCAGGATTTGGAGCTTTATGGAGAGCAGCCCAGAAATGGACCTTGTCCGGGTAAGTGTCCCTCTGATTACTATGTCTCTTCTGATGCAAGAGAGTTGGGCTTCCAGTGATCTCTTCTCCAGAAATGACCGAGACAAGACTTCTTTATGTGTTTGTTAATTTATTGCCGCCAGGGTTATTGTTGGGGATTGGTGCCTGCATGACTTACTCAGGGTGGCCATTTTTTCATTTTCTGAAAATTTTATTTGATAGAACAGAGAGAAAGTGAGAGGGGAATGAGAGATAGTGAGAGAAAAAGAGAGACTCCTAGCCCCTTTTCACTACTCCTGAAGCTTCTCCTCCTCCCTACAGTTGGGAGGTAGGAGTCTGAAACTGGGTCCTTGGACATAGCAACATGTGTGCTCAGCCTGGTGTGCCGCTGTCTGGCCCCGATTGCTTTTTTATGTTTGTTTGTTTATTTATTTTGTTCAAAACTTTTTTGTAAAAGTATTTTTATTTTTTTATTTTTATTTATTTATTTATTTAAGAAAGGATTAATTAGCAAAACCATAGGGTAGGAGGGGTACAACTCCACACAATTCCCACCACCCAATCTCCATATCCCACCCCCTCCCCTGATAGCTTTCCCATTCTCTATCCCTCTGGGAGCATGGACCCAGGGTCATTGTGGGTTGTAGAAGGTGGGAGGTCTGGCTTCTGCAATTGTTTCCCCGCTGAACATGGGCGTTGACTGGTCGGTCCATACTCCCAGTCTGCCTCTCTCTTTCCCTAGTAGGGTGGGTCTTTGGGGAAGCGGAGCTCCAGGACATATTGGTGGGGTCTTCAGTCCAGGGAAGCCTGGCCAGCATCCTGATGACATCTGGAACCTGGTGACTGAAAAGAAAGTTAACATACAAAGTCAAACAAATTGTTGAGCAATCATGGGCCCAAAGCTTGGAATAGTGGAGAGGAAGTGTTAGGGAGATACTCACTGCAAACTCTAGTGTACTTCTGCTTTCAGGTATATATTTTGCAGTAGTTTATGGATACGTGTGAACATAAGCGCTCTCTCACAGAAACTGGTGTATATCTAGGTTTTGGGACTTTGTTAGAAAGTGAACCACCTGAGATGGAATTAGAGTGTACTATAAAAGGAAAGGTCTCACCCGAGTAAAGAAGCTGAAGGGTTGTCATTCCACACGTGAAGTCTCTGGACACATTCTGAAGTGAAGCATGTTGAGGTGGCAATTGTTGCGTTGATTAGGTTATGATCGGCAGATGCAATATTATTTGATATGGATTGGGAGATGTTCAAAACTTTTTTGATATGGATTGGGAGATGTTCAAAACTTTTTTGATATGGATTGGGAGATGTTCAAAACTTTTTTGTAAAAGTATTTTTAAAAATATTTTTATTTGGGGAGTCGGGCTGTAGCGCAGCGGGTTAAGCGCAGGTGGCGCAAAGCACAAGGACTGGCATAAGGATCCCGGTTCGAACCCCGGCTCCCCACCTGCAGGGGAGTTGCTTCACAGGCGGTGAAGCAGGTCTGCAGGTGTCTATCTTTCCTCCTCTCTGTCTTCCCCTCCTCTCTCCATTTCTCTCTGTCCTATCCAACAACGACAACAACAATAATAACTACAACAATAAAACTACAAGGGCAACAAAAGGAAATAAATAAAATAAATATAAAAAAGGAAAATAAATTAAAAAAAATATTTTTATTTATTATTGGATAGAGTCAGAGAGAAATTGGGAGGAGTGGGGAAGACAGAGAGGGGAAGAGACAGACAGGCACCTGCAGCCCTACTTCACTACTCAGGAAGCTTTCTTTCCTGCAGGTGGGGGATCAGGGGATTGAACACGGACCATAATGTGTGAGCTCAACCAGGGGCGCTGCGGCCTGCCCCCCTTTTATGTTTATTTATTGTAGGTGTCTTCAGCATAACTCAAGTAGCAGGACTGTCAGCTCTATAGAACTACAGTGGTGATGCACAGATAATAGTTTTATGCACATTGCCACCCATGTGCCTAGCAGTCAGGAATCGATTTTCTGAGAAGTCTAGTGAGAGATAGTATCGGGTAACTCAAGATCCTTATTATCTTCATTTCTGACTCTAGAGCCATTCACGTTATCTTACTCAGACTGCCTATGTCTTCTTGGGCCTTAGATAGACGTGTGGGGGCAAAAGCTTAGTCTGGCTTATAGATCAATCTGAAGTGCCCGTTCCTAGGACACTGTGAGTGTGGAGACACAGGGATCACAAGGAGGGAAACAACACTAAATGCTTTATGGCCACTTGAGGACTAAGTGCTCTGGAGACAATTAGGTGGGAAAGCAGAGGAGCCTGAGCAAGAACAGAATGCCATTTCCCTTGCTTGAGCCTGCGTGCTCTTTTTTTTTTAAATCCTTTTTTTAAGTGTTTTTTTTTTAATTTATTTTCCCTTTTGTTGCCCTTGTTGTTTTTTATTGTTGTTGTAGTTATTGATGTCGTCATTGTTGGATAGGACAGAGAGAAATGGAGAGAGGAGGGGAAGACAGAGGGGGAGAGAAAGACAGACACCTGCAGACCTGCTTCACCGCCTGTGAAGTGACTTCCCCTGCAGTCCCCACCTGCCTGCATGCTCTTTACTGATACCATCCCTGACCTGGGCTGAGTCAGAATCACTAGACCATTTCCTATCTCCATGGTGAGGGAGAACCTCCTTGCGTTTATGCTGCCATGAAGAGGCAAGAAGGGATTGTGGCCAGATCTCTTGTCTTAACACAGATCAGAGGAGTTTTAAGAGGAAGGTGCGTTACCAGGTTTGGGCCTGTCCTCTCATGTCCTTGGAGGAACAATTTTGAGGAGGCCTTCTAGTTATGAGAAAGATGGAGTCAGTCATCTTGCTTGACTCACCTTAAACCTGGGCCTTGAAAAACCAAGGAACTCTGGGGGAGCTCGCTCCACGCCAGAGCGCATACTTGCTGTGCGCGAGTAGCTGGATTACAGTCCCAGCGGTATGAATGTCACTTGCGGTGACTCCAGGGAGGGTGGAGTGGCACTAGAGCATCTCTCCCTCTGTTTCTCTGTCTCCTCCACCCCCTCAAAAAAAAAAAAAAAAAAAGAGAATATAAGAAATTGGGTCATGGAGGCCACTCAGCAATATACTATCTGTGAAAGGTCCAAGGTTCATTCCCCAACATCACCTCATTAAAAAAAAAAAAAATGAGAGGGAGTCAGGTAGTAGAGCAGCAGGTTAAGTGCACGTGGCACAAAGCACAAGGACCAGAGCAAGGATCCCAGTTCGAGCCCCCGGCTCCCCACCTGCAGGGGAGTCGCTTCACAGGCGGTGAAGCAGGTCTGCAGGTGTCTGTCTTTCTCTCCTCCTCTCTGTCTTCCTCTCCTCTCTCCATTTCTGTCTGTCCTATCCAACAACAATGACATCATTAATAATAGCAATAATAACTACAACAACAATAAAAACAGCAAGGTTAACAAAAGGGAAAATAAGTATATAAACACACACAAAAAATGAGAGACTCATGAGTAAGAGGAAGAAGCATTTATATGAGTTTACCAAATAATCTCGGACCTATTAAAGTAAGAACTCATGACTTCCTACCTTGGTGTTTGTTAGGCTTTCTTCTTTTTCCTTTATTTATATGAGTTTACTAAATAATCGCTGACCTATTCAAATAAGAACTCATGACTTCCTACCCTGGTGTTTGTTAGGCTTTCTTCTTTTCCTTGAAGTGTTTCATTTGCTGTGAGGTCAGCAAAAAAACTTATTTGGGCAGCATGTGGCAGGACAGGGCTTAGAGGTCAGGGGTCTGGACAGGAAACATGGACTGTGGTGCTGGTTTAGGGTGGGGGGTCACCAAGCTGTGAGAGGAATTTGAAGGGACTTCTACTCCTTTTCTCTGTTAAGGAGTATTGACTTTGAGTCCTTTGTACCCCTACAACCTTGGTTTTGGCTCATGAGATAAGTTTGAGCCTTCTGCACTGGTTAGAATAGTTCTTGTTTTTCTTTCAAATGCACTAAACTATTATATATACATTTTGTTTGTTTCAGTTGGGACCAGTGTTATCACTGAGGCTTACAAATTTGTTCTGGTGGCCATTTTTTCCTCTTAAAAAAGCCTTTATTTGATAGGATAGAGAGAAATTGAGAGAATGAGACAACTTGTAAAGCATACCTCTATATAAAAATATATATATTGGATGGGGGTAGATAACATAAGGGTTATGTAAAGAGACTCTCATGCCAGAGGCTCTGAAGTCCCAGGTTCAATCCCCTGCATTACCATAAACCAGAACTACTTAGTGTTCTAGATATATATATATATATATATATATGGATAAAATATATATATGTGTGTTCTGGTAAAATATATGTGTTCCGGTAATATATATATATATATATATATATATATATGGATAAAATATATATATGTGTGTTCTGGTAAAATATATGTGTTCCAGTAATATATATATATGAATAAAATATATATGTGTGTGTGTTCTGGTAAAATACATGTGTTCCGGTAATATATATATATGGATAAAATATATATGTGTGTGTGTTCTGGTAAAATATATGTGTTCCGGTAATATATATGCCAGGTGGTGGCGCACTTGGCTGAGTGCACATGTTACAATGTGAGAAGACCCAGGTTCAAGTCCCCAGTCCCCACCTGCAGGGGGAAAGCTTTGCGAATGGTGGAGCAGTAATGCAGGTGTCTCTCTGTATCTCTCCCTGTCTCTCTCCCCCTTCCCTCTTGATTTCTGGCTGTTTCCATCTAATAAATAAGTAATGATTACTCAAATATATATATTTGCCTCCAAGGTTATCACTGGGACTCAGTGCCTGCACTATGAATCCACAGCTCCTGGAGGCCATTTGCCCCCATTTTGTTGCCCTTGTTGTTATTATTGCCATTGCTGTTGTTGTTGTTGGATAGAATAGAGGGAAATCGAAGAGGTGGGGAAGCCAGAGAGGGGGAGAGAAAGGTAAACAGCAACAGACCTGGTTTAGTGTCCACAAAGTGACCCTCCTGCAGGTGGGGAGCTGGGGGCTTGAACCGGGATCCTTATGCCTTGCACCATGTGCGTGCACTTAATCCACTGCGCCACCGCCTGGTCCCCAAAATTATATCTATTTTAAGGTCTACAACTTCATGTTTTGCATACATGCGCATTGTGAAATGGTAGCGCGAAGTGAGATGATTAACAGTTCAGTTGCCTCACATAGTCACTGCTTAGCCTAGTTCAAGTACACAGAACATTACTGTTAACTTTAGTCACCGTGCTGTACATGTGGTTCCCGGAACACAGTCATATTGCTTAACTAAAACGTTGGACCCTTCCTCCTCTCTGCTTTGCCTGTCTCCACCCTGGAATCCCTCATTGTGTTCTGTGGTAATAACTCTTATCTTTCTGCTGTCTCTGGAATTGTCGAGGTCCATTGTCTTACCCTTTCTTACCCTTCAGGTCCAGAGACTATTCTCTGTTATATCACAGAACTTATGACACCTAACTGTTCTCCTTTCTGAGCTTTTTATTCCCTCCTTTTCATAGCAAGACCCTACTTCCCCTGCCATAGCATCCAATCCTAAGGGTGATTTTGGATCCCCTGGTTCCCTTAGGTACTGGGGAATGAGCATGTAGTCACTAGTCTTTTAAGCATCTCTCTCCTGTCTAGTTGAGAAGTTACACTGGGTGAAGAATATCTCACACGGAGCATCATCTGCCTTCATTCAGTTCTTACTTGTCCAGTTCAATTCCATAAATTAATTTCAGAATTGCTGACCATACTCTTATGAACTTTCATGAGGTAGAGACGTTGATATCTATTTATGCTGTGAATGGGTGACCGTATAAATCGTCATCCCATATTGGAAAGTAATTTGGAGTGCAAATTGCAAGAACCATAAAAAAGAAAAGGTGCTATCTTCTGCACCTCCCATCTATACACCCTCAGGGATGTATTCTACGGAAACCATTTTAAAGAAAAAAAGATGCTATTTCTATAGCAATCATCATTATACAAAATTAGAATAAACTGGAATAGTAATGGAATTATAGTCTCTGTGCTCTGTAAAATCAACAGGCTAACATTAAAATAATAAATACAAAGCCCCATGGGGGAAAAGTTTCTGTTAGTAGATAGAAGACTGATGTGAACAATGGCCCCTTGGGAAAACCATCAAGAGACTCAGAGTTTCATCTCCCCTCTTGAAGTTGTGGCAAGATTTGTCGCCATTTCTCTCTTTCCATTCATTGAGTTTGAGCTTCACCGTTTCTCTGGCAGCACATCTAAGACCTGTGCCCTAGCTCTTTGGAGCTCCTGGACGAGTTCCAGAGTGCTCTCTCTCTCTTCCCTTTCTTGTTGATCCATGTAAGGGACAAGTCACAGCAGACAGGTCTCTTGCTTTTGTCCCATGTGATCAGACATTGGGAAAGATCATGTTTTACTTGCTTAATTAGCAGGATTATTTTAATAAACAGCAATAAAATAGGGTTTCTCTGAGTGTGGTCTAGAGATGCAGTCTTTACGAGGAGTCGTCTGGCTGGGTCTCAGAAGCAGGAGACTCAGAGAACCCTACATTGCATGTAGGTCTTCTTTTTTGTTGTTGTTGTTTTGTTTCATCCTTCCTTGCTACTTAGTAACTATGTGACCTTATGTTAGGGACCTCTCTGAACTTATTCTCCCATCTGAAAAATGGGAGCTATTAAAAAGAACTTCCTCATGGAACTGTAGAAGGTAAAACATATCAACTGGGTGGGGGTGGGGTGGGGCTGGGTGGTAGACCACCAGTTAAGTGCACATAGTATAAGCACAAGGACCTGCTCAAGGATCTGGGTTTGAGCCCATGCACCTCACATGCGGTGGGGGGAGAGGGGTGCTTCACAAGCGGTGCAGCAGGTCTATAGGTGTCTATCTTTCTCTCTATCTCCTCCACTTTTCTCAGTTTCTATCCAATAAAAAAAAAAAAAAAGGCCTATAGGAGCAGTGGATTCAGTGCTGGCAGGAAGCTCCAACAATAACCCTGGAGGCAATCTTTCTCCTCCTCCTCCTCCTCCTCTCCCCTCCTCCTCAAATATAGGAATTAAACATGGTAAGTGTGATTATTGTTAGCCTGTTTAATGCTGTTAAACTAGGCTATTCAGTATAGTGTAAAACACATGGATTCTGGACTCAGAATGGCATTATGACTCAACCTTGGTAAAAATCATAGACTTCTTTCACCTAGTATTCTAACCTTTGAAAGCATCACTGTCTACACCACTGTAAAGATAAAAAAAAGACACAACATACATGAAAGGTTGTGTCAATCATAGAGTGCTCCTCCAGACTGGGTGTCAACAATTCGTATTTTTCTCCTTGGGATGGCAGACACTGTTGGACAGCAAGGACAATGATCACTTTTGGCAACAGCGACTAGAAGGCTTAGATTGGACAGCTAAAGATATCGCAGCATTTCTAGCCAAGCACCCAGATGATGTCCAGTCCGATAATGGCTCTGTGTACACATGGAGAGAAGCCTTCAATGAGACTGACCAGGCAATCCAGACCATATCTCACTTCATGGAGGTGAGAATCTGTTTTGTATATCATTTAATACTGGCTGTGTCTTCTTTCTCTGAGATGGTACAATAAGGTCAAGAGTGGAGAGGAGTTTTGAAGTGATGAATAACCTTCCTTGGAGGAGTACCACTCAAACATAACGCAGAGATTAGTGTACAGATAGCAGTCAAGGTCAGTTGACTTACTGAATAAATGAACAGATTGTATTTCTAACTTTATTCTGTTGATTCATGTTCCTAACCACTTTTTTCCCCTGAATTTTATCATCATTTAATATCCCAATAACTAATACCAATAAAGCATTCCCTGGAAAAGACATTTATTAAAAAAAAACTTAACTAAACTGTAACAGGTTAGGCTGTCATGATTTAGCTCTAAAATTGTGGGACTTAATAGGGACAAATAGCATATTTTCAAGGTGATTTGTGTCTGGTTAGTTGTCATGACTCAAAACTGCTCAAAAAGCAGGAAAGAAAATGATTTACAGGCATTGCTTTAATTTTTTTCCCTTCACAAAAGTTAACATACATATCATCTCTAAGACAGCTCTGCTAAAAAAAAAAAAGGCCAAATGATCCATTTTCAGAAGAATATAAGAAATGTCTTCAGAGAGCATTAAAGAATAAGGGTAAAAAATGTTACAGTCATAGCTCTTCCTTCTTAGGGTAGAATCTCCTGTTTTCTTGCCTACCAGAGTTCTCATGAAGGTTATTTGCTTACCAGTGTGTCAATCTGAACAAACTTGAACCAATAACAACAGAAGTCCGCCTCATCAACAAGTCCATGGAGCTGCTGGATGAGAGGAAGTTCTGGGCAGGCATTGTGTTCACTGGCATTACTCCTGGGAGTGTCGATCTGCCCCACCACGTCAAGTACAAGATCCGAATGGACATCGACAACGTGGAGAGGACAAATAAGATCAAGGATGAGTAAGTTGAATCTCATTATTCTAGTTACTTTGGGGGACGTGGCTAGCAGGTAATAGGACAAGCGATATTTTATTTTATCTAATAAATTCATAGGAATCTCAAACAGCCACCCATACTTGTAACATGCTTTTTGTGAAGCCGGCATAGTCATTATTGGATATGATTACTTCAAAAGTCATGTTTATCATTACCATTTTTTAAATCTTTATTTATTGCGTAGAGAAAACCAGAAATTGAAAAGGTAGGGGAAGATAGAGAAGGAGAGAGAGAAAGAGATAGACACCTGCAGCCCCGCTTCACCACTCGCAAAGCTTTCCCACTGCAGGTGGAGAATGGGGGCTTGAACCTAGGTCCTTGCACATTGTAACGTGAACACTTAACCTTTTGATTAAGCATTTTTACATAAAGGAATAAATTCTAAGGAAGTAAATCAGGATAAAAAAAAATAGAAAACTCACTGTGAAATGAGGACCTAGTGGGGGTTATATTGTTATGTGAAAAACTTTGTTTTTCCAAAAGAGGACAAATAACAGATATCAAAAGTGAACCATACAGTACATTTTTGCTTTATCTAACAGTGTTCTGCTTCTTCTGACTAAATCTAAATAAAATCTGTACTCGTATCATATACATGAAGTCAGAAAATAAAACACAGAAAAAGAAGTACTGATTGTAGTAGTGATGGGATTTTGGCGGACTGATTTTTGGGGGTATGGTTCTAAGGAATGTTTCACCACTTGTGTTTGGTTTTAGGTACTGGGACCCTGGTCCTCGAGCTGACCCCTTTGAGGATATGAGATATGTGTGGGGCGGCTTTGCTTACTTGCAGGATGTACTGGAGCAAGCAGTCATCAGGGTTCTTACAGGCACTGACAAGAAAACTGGCATCTACATGCAGCAAATGCCGTACCCCTGCTATGTGGATGACATGTGAGTTTCCGGCCCACCAGCGTCTTTATTTAGCTGGTGCATGTGGTCTCCAGGTGGACTTTGTACATACACGTGCAGGTGCGCACACACACACACACACACACACACACACACGCACGCCAAGGAGTTCATAATGCAGTGACTTTTCTTATTTCGTGTATTTTTTTACTGGCGAAAATTTAATTTTGATAATCTGTGAAGATTTCAGAAAATATGCAGATGTTTTCAGAAAAATACCTGATACAGGTTGTTCACAGTTTCAGCCACATCCTAGGCAGACAATTCTCAGTGACTATATCAAAAATGTTTGTTCTGACAAACACAAGAAAGTGCAAGCACAGGTGTGTGCAAACACACAGGCACACACAATCATCCCAGGTATCAGAAACAGGTTGAACTCACAAAACCCAGCTTTGTATGACTTTTCCCAGTTGCTCTACTAGTGGGTAAACCACATTTAAGAAAATGTGAACAAAATTGAAGGAGGTATTTGATCTTAGACTTTTGGAAATAATATGTAGCTTAAGTTAACTAAGTCACCAAATTTTCATGGTGGATATGATTTTTTTTTTCTGAGAGTGATCAGAGCTATAGTTATTACAGATATATGAAGTAGGTAACATCTCTTTCAACACCTGGACATTCTTTTGTTCTTGTATGTGTGTGTGTGTGTGTGTGTGAGTGTGTGTGTGTGTGTGTTTAGAGATCAGTATGCAGGATAGAATGCAAAGGGTTATCATAGTTTGGTGTGTGTGTGTTTAGAGATCAGTACGCAGGATAGAATGCAAAGAGTTATCATAGTTTGTTAACTCCAGAAATTTTCCAATGGAATCTTTCCAAGACTCTAAATCAAGATTTACTCTAGTAGGGATGTCTTAAGATGAAGGCATATCAGAGATGGTAAGGGTCTTTACCAACCAGTAAAGCTAGTAAGTGCATAACTAGTAACTAGTATTGCTTAGATTCGAACCTTGAGTTTCTGGATCCAAACCCAGTGCTCCTATTAGACGTAAGTAGAAGTAATAGGAACTGCCTTCTCACGCTTGTTTGAAGTGCAAAGTATCATTGTATATAGCTGCTAGAAGTTTGTCTCTGCACTGTGATTAGAGAGGTCGGTAGCATAACGATGGTGGAGATAGTGAGCTTTCATGAGACAGGACTTGGGCTTTGCTTTGAGGGCTTGAACACAAACCACATTTATTTGAAGGACATCACACTTTTATCAGGTCACTAAATCTGGTCCATAAAGAAGTCGTACACAGTAACACTTTGCTAGTCTGATCTCCATGGGTTCACACTCCTCCTGAAGCATTTGACGTGGGTACTTTTTTTTTTTCCCTCCAGGGTTATTGCTGGGCTCGGTGCCTGCACCATGAATCCACAGCTCCTGGAGGCCATTTCCCCCCCTTTTGTTGCCCTTGTTGTTGTAGCCTCCTTGTGGTTACTATTATTGCCATTGTTGATGTTGATCGTTGTTGGATAGGACAGAGAGAAATGGAGAGAGGAGGGGAAGAAGAGAAGGGGAGAGAAAGATAGACACCTGCAGACCTGCTTCACCGCCCGTGAAGCGACTCCCCTGCAGGTGGGGAGCCAGGGGCTCGAACCGGGATCCTTACGCCGGTCCCTGCGCTTTGCGCCACGTGCGCTTAACCCACTGCGCCACCACCCGACCCCGCTTGACATGGGTACTTTGCAGAGTCTTACAGAGCTTTGCCCACCTTGGGTTCAACTGTACTACTTGTTCTGACAGGTAGGGTTGGAGTCTCTGGGCCATGAACCTGGTTCACACATGTCTTTCCTTTTTTTGTTTTTTGTTTTTGTTTTTTCTCTTTCTTCCCTTGACCGGGTCCATCAGCTTCCTGCGGGTGATGAGCCGGTCCATGCCGCTCTTCATGACGCTTGCCTGGATCTACTCTGTGGCCGTGATCATCAAGGGCATCGTGTATGAGAAGGAGGCACGGCTGAAGGAGACCATGCGGATTATGGGCCTGGACAATGGCATCCTCTGGTTCAGCTGGTTCATAAGCAGCCTCATCCCTCTGCTTGTGAGCGCTGGCCTGCTGGTCGTTATCCTGAAAGTAAGACTGCTCCCCTCACCTTCCCTCACAGACAACTTCCAGTCAGCAGGGTGTGCTTGCGTGGGGGGTGGTGGTGAGTAAAGCAAAGATACTGTGGGAGAGTTGGGCTGCACATGGCGACTCCTGCAAATCCTGAATTTTGTAGTTAGGGAAAGGCGGCTCAGGGCCGGGCGGTGGCACACCTTGTTAAGTGCACACATTACAGTGCGGAAGGATCCGGGTTCAAGCCCCTGGTCCCCACCTGCGGGGGTGGGGGGGTGGACGAGCTTCAGGAGTGCTGCAGCAGGGCTGCAGCTGTCTCTGTGTCTCTCTCCCTCTCTATCTCCCCCTTCCCTCTCAATTCCTCTTGTCTCCATCCAATAATAAATACATAAAAATATTTTAAAAAAAGAAAAAAACTTCAACAGAAGGACAGTAACTTGTCCTCAGTCTACCTAGCTGACCAGAGGCTAAGCAGAGCCTGCAGCCAGGCCTCTCCCTTAGACAGCAAACACATGTTTAACTACACCAACTCCAGCTTGGCCCTGCTTCATGACGGTGTGCGAATAGTATGCATTTCTGTATATGTATTCATTATTTCATAATTTCTAAAAATCATAATGAGACTGATATCTATCTATCTATCTATCTGCAGGTTAGGTTTTGATTGTTTTTCTTTTTAAAATTAGATCTTTATTTATTATTGGATAGAGACAGAAATGGAGAAGGTAGGGGGAGATAGAGAGGGAAAGAGACAGACACCTGCAGCCCTGCTTCATCACTCATGAAGTTTTCCCCCTGTAGATGGGGCACCAGGGGCTTGAACCTGGTTCCTTATGCACTGTAGTGTGTGCACTGAACAAGGTGCACCACCGCCTGGCCCCAGTTAGATTTCTTTACAAATAAAATTTGAGAGAGAGAATTTGGCAAATGAATGTTTATGAGGGACCCATTTGTGTGAAAGTAATGGAAGAGGATGTAGGGTTGAACAGGAGGCAACTTGGAGATGAAATTCAAGGCAGGACCAATCCTATGAAGTACTTTTGGGCATATGCGCTTGTCAGAGTTTCCCCTTATCAACCTGAACTATCTGGGCCTTTAGTGACACCCCTTGCCCTCAGGCCTCCTTCCCTGATAATCTTTAACCCATGGCACTAATTGTTCATTGGAAAGAGTTCACCCCAGGGTCAGATGACTCTGTAGTTGTGACAGGTCTGAATTTGCTGATGTGTGAAGGTTGTCCAACAAGGCAATACAGTCCGTGTCTGCTCCAGACATGGTTAAGTTGATATGCCAGTTTGCTCTCTTCACAATACTTTCATTTAAAGTTCATCATATACACAAGATCAGGAGGGAAAACACTAAGCAGAACTTGGAGTAGAGCTGGTGTATTGCACCAAAGTCAAAGACTCTGGGGTGGTGGGGGGTGGGAGGGTTCAGGTCCTGGAACATGATGGCAGAGGAGGACCTAGTGGAGGGTTGAATTGTTATGTGGGAAACTAGGAAATGTTATGCATGTACAAACTATTGTGTTTACTTTTGACTGTAAACCATTAATCCCCCAATAAAGAAATAAAACAAAATAAAATTCATCATATAAAGTAGATGCTTTTAGACATCAAAAGAGTACAAAGGGATAGAACTAGCCTTTAATAATAGTTACTGTTTGTTACAAAGCACCTTTGCTGATTACCAGGAGTGTTTAAAACTTATCATTGTGCTGTAGTGTGATAGCCTCACTAAAGGGCCATTTCACAAGTAAGAAAATAAGGTCTGTCAAAGTTAAATACTTTGGTGATGTCACCTGACGGTTGAGCAGAGCAGTTCTTGCTAAAGTCAGCCCTCTCTCATGCTCTGATAAAGTCAGCTGTGTGGCGTGGGTCCTAGCCCTGTCACTGGTGGTCAAGAACCACAATGGGAGCACTGCATGCTGCTTGCTGGGCAGTGGCACACCGTACTAAGCATAAGGATCCAGGTTCAAGTCCCTGGCTCCCCTCCTGCAGGAGGGACGCTTCCTAAGCAGTGAAGCAGGTCTGTAGGTCTCTCTCTCCCTCCTCTCTTAATGTTTCTCCGTCCTATCCAATAAAATGGAAAAAAATGTCCACTAGGAGCAGTGGATTTGTAATGCTGGCCCTGAGCCCCAGTGATAAGCCTGGAGATAAAAAACAAAAACAAACCCCAAAAAACTCTTCTTCCTCCTGCTGCTCTCCCTCATCTTCCTTCTGTCTTCCTCCTCCCCCTCCTCCTCCTTCTCTTTATCTCTCTCTCTCTCAAAGCAAACAAACAAAAGGAAACCCCATGCTGATAGGTAATGCTCAGATAGGCTTTTTTTTTTTTTTGCCTCCAGGGTTATTATCACTGGGGCTCAGTGCCTCCACTAGGAATCCACTGCTCTTGGCAGCCATCTTCCCCCCCCCCCCCATTGTTGTTGCTGGATAGGACAGGGAGAAATTGAGAGAAGAGGGGAAAACAGAGAGGGGGAGAGAAAGATAGACACCTGCAGACCTGCTTCACCGCCTGTGAGGCGACTCCCCTGCAGGTGGGGAGCCGGGGGCTTGAACCGGGATCCTTACACCAGTTCTTTTGCTTCACACTATGTGAGCTTAACCCCGTGCGCTACTGCCTGACCTCTCACTCAGATAAACTTTAAGCTGAGTGTCCATAAACTTGAAAGGTCTATAAGGGTTTAGATGACTGTGGGAATGCAAAACCCATGGAAGGTTATAAGGTGGGTATTAAGGACTCTTGGACATTTTACTTCACTTTTGGAGGAAGAGATCTTGTACAATGCTGTGTCTTCTGTAACATCTCAAAGCCACAGGCTATAATACTTATATAAGGAGAGATTATTATTTCCCAGAGAAACAAACAAAATGGTCCCTTGTGATAAACCTTGGTGAATAGCAGTCCTAGACTCTGTTCTTACCCTGGCCCTCCCATTATTTTGCTGGTTGGTCATAAGGAAGTTTCAGGGGGCTGGCGGTAGCACAGCAGGTTAAGTGCACATGGCGCAAAGCGAAAGGACCAGTGTAAGGATCCCTGTTCGAGCCCCTGGTTCCCCACCTGCAGGGGAGTCACTTCACAGATGGTGAAGCAGGTCTGAAGGTGTCTGTCTTTCTCTCCCTCTCTCTGTCTTCCCCTCCAATCTCAATTTCTCTCTGTCCTATCAAACAGCATTAGCAACAACAACATCAATAAACAACAAGGGCAACAAAAGGGGAAAAAATAGCCTCCAGGAGCAGTGAATTCATAGTGCAGGCACTGAGTCCAAGCGATAACCCTGGAAGCAAAAAAAAAAAAAGTTTCTTCCCTTCTTGCATCATTTTCAATTTCTCATCATATAAGTGAACAGCACTATTCCTCTGTGTTAGGTCTAAGATGAGACTGAGTGAGTTCTAGCTTTTTTTTTTTTTTCCCCACAGATAATCAAAGGTAATACTTAACTTGTTGAGGCATCTCATTTAATGAGGTTTTTTTTTTTTCCTTCCCAGGTAGGAAACCTGCTGCCCTACAGTGACCCGAGTGTGGTGTTTGTCTTCCTGTCAGTGTTTGCCATGGTGACCATCCTGCAGTGCTTCCTGATCAGCACAATCTTCTCCAGAGCAAACCTGGCAGCTGCCTGTGGGGGCATCATCTACTTCACACTCTACCTGCCCTATGTCCTCTGTGTGGCCTGGCAGGACTATGTGGGCTTCACACTCAAGATCTTTGCAGTGAGTCACTTGTCTAGTTGACAAGGGCTTCCCTGAGGCTGGGTAGTGGCGCAGCAGGCTAAGCACACATGGTACCAAGGGTTAGGACCTGGGTTCCAGCCGCAACTCTCTACCTGCAGGGGGGAGGCTTCATGGGTGGTGTGAAGTGAGTCTGCAGGAGTCTGTCTTTCTGTATCTCTCTGTCTCCTTGTTCTCTCGCAAATTTCTGTCTGTCTTATCTAAAAAATATAAGAAAGGAAGGAAGAAAGAAAGAGAAAGGAAGGAATGAAGGAAGGGGTAGAAAGAAAGAGAAAAATGGCCTCCAGGAGCAGTGGATTCATAGTACCTGCACCAAGCCTCAAGTAATAACCCCGATGGTAATAATTAAATAAATGGTAAAAATAAAAATAAATAGGGGGTTGGGCAGTAGCACAGCATGTTAAGCGCACATGGTGAGAAGTGCAAGGACCCTCAAGAATCCCGGTTCGAGCCCCTGGCTCCCCACCTGCAGGGGGTTCGCTTCACAATTGGTGAAGCAAATCTGCAGGTGTCTCTCTTTTTCTTCCCCCTCTGTGTCTTCCCCTCCTCTCTCGATTTCTCTCTGTCCTATCCAACAACAATGACATCAATAACAACAGTAATAATAACCACAACAATGATAAAGCAACAAGGGCAACAAAAAGGGGGAAAAAATAGCCTCCAGGAGCAGTGGATTCGTGGTGTAGGCACTGAGCTCCAGCAATAACCCTGGAGGCAAAATAAATAAATAATAAATAAATAAATTGCTTTCCTGATACATCACCTCCCTTTTATCATCCAGACTAAAGAAAGAAATGAGAAAGGTTCCTTTCTCAGTGGGACTTGAAGTTCAGTTCCAGACTGAACTTCCTAGAGGCAAGGATGGTGCTGTAATTATTATTTTTCTTAGTCTTCTGAGTAAGTGCTAGTTGAATTGAATGAAATGGATTTTTCTTTCAGAGAATCAAACAACCTGGCTAATCTGGGTGTGGATGAATGGAGTTGGGAAAGGTCTAGGCAGCAGATTCCATCTCTACTTTTTCTCTCCCAGCAATGCTGTTAAACAGTCACAGAGAGAACTGCATGTTCCTGGGGTCAGAGGTGGCATCATCCAGATTTGTCTTCCCCTTACCAGTGTGAAGTTTCATTGAAATAAAGTTTTCTTCAATAGAGACTGATGGGAAGATACCCCATATCCTCCCCCTCCTCCAAACACCTTACTTTGGCTTTTTCCTCCTTCATACAGAGGAAGAAGAGCCTTCCAGGGCTTGTGAACCCCTTAGAGTGAGTTGCGAGCTGTTCTCTTCATTACTCACCTTATATTTCAGTCTAGCTGCCCTTGACATCAACAGCCTTACAGAGGACTTTCTGACTGGTGTGTGTGTGTGTGTGTGTAAGGGGTGGTGGAATAAAGGGGCAAGAGACATATGTTTGTGTGTACACACACGTAGAATTTCTAAGCCCTTAGGGTATAAAATTCTAAGTGTTTTACACTTTATCACACATGAGTCTCTGAAATATGTGTATGTAATGAAGGGTTATACAGAGGATCATTATTTCTGCTTCCAGAGAGCCCACTTCCATTTACAGGGAACTCTGTAAATGAATACATACTTCCACATCTTATAGTTGATCCATTTTCCAAATTCAAATTTCTCCAGGTAGAATTTACATTTGAAACAATAGGAAAAAGGGAGATGGATACAAAGTGACTTTTGCCTTTTCCTCACAGAGCCTGCTGTCCCCTGTGGCGTTTGGTTTTGGCTGTGAGTACTTCGCCCTCTTTGAAGAGCAGGGCATTGGGGTACAGTGGGACAACCTCTTTGAGAGTCCTATGCAGGAAGATGGCTTCAACCTCACCACTTCCATCTCCATGATGTTTTTTGACACCTTTCTCTACGGGGTGATGACATGGTACATTGAGGCTGTCTTTCCAGGTATGTTGAGTTTTCACAGTGTATATATTTTTGATACTTAATGCTAATCTATCTCCTGACCAAGACCCGCCTTGGATACATTTCTGTACAGACCAAACTCTGAAAGAGGAAGGCTTAATGTTTTCTAGTTCACCTTCTGGTTTTCCTCTAAGAAGATGATATATATATATATATAGTATGTCTTTTAATCACCACCTGAGCTTCACACATTAGATAAGTAATTTAGTGATACACAGATTGAGACTCTGATTCTGAGCCCTTAACATACTGCTGAGTGGCCTTCAGTAGGCTATTTATTGCTCAGCTTTCTGTTCTCTAAGTTAGCAGTGTTAGAAAGAGTTGTTCGAAGGATTCAAAAAGGTGCTAGATGTATGGCATACTTAGTAGGTTTCAGCAAGTACTAATTCCCTCTCTCCCTTAGCCTGATTCTATTTTGTCCTGTTTCCAAAGAAGATGCTAAGGATGGAGCAGACAGAGTTTAGATCAGTGCACTAGGGCTTGCTCAGCCAGGAGGTTGTCCAGCTTGGCTGATACCTCTGTTTTGCTTTTCAGGCCAGTATGGAATTCCCAGGCCTTGGTATTTTCCTTGCACCAAGTCCTATTGGTTCGGCGAGGAAAGTGATGAGAAGAGCCATCTTAGTTCCACGCACAAGGGTATAACAGAAAGTAAGTGCTGCTGAACGTCTTCTCTTTTGAGTTAGTGCTGCTTCTCTAGTGATGTCAAGCGACAGAGGCTCTAACATCCTGGTCTAACATCCAGGTCCTTGATCCATTTAGAGTTGATTTTTATTTCTGGTGAGATAAGGTGGTTCAATTTCATTCTTCTGCATATTTCAACCCAGTTTTCCCAGCACCATTTATTGAAGAGAGCCTCCTTTCTCCATTTAATACTTTGGGCCCCCTTATCAAAGATTAGCTGTCCATAGGTGTGGGGAGAGTTCTCATCCTGTGAAGGGATCTGAGGCTGCTGTAGTGGCAGAAAGTCACTGGCAGTGCCCGTTTTCAAATGTTGTCATCCCATTTGTGCTCAGTGCTGTTGACTTAGTGGGAAGTCATTCTGTGGGTACATGAGGGACATGCCATTCATGTTCTCAGCCTGAGGAAAGTGACTGTACTGCTACCTCTCCCTGCTCACCTTTACACACACACACACACGCACACGCACACGCACACGCACACACATGCACACACACTTTTCTTGGTATCCTAACAAAGAAGAAATAGGTTGAAAGCCATGCTTATATAACTGTAACCTCCCTGCCTCCCCTGTCATGCTGGGAGATGTACAAGCCTGTGTCGATTGAAGCCAAATGGCTATTCCAGAGCTCAGCCTGTTTCCTAATGTTCTCACACTTCATTATTCATGTTGTTAATCCTCTCCTGGCTCTGTCTGTAGGTAGAGCTACCCACACAATTCACGAAAGCTCTGGCTACTCAAATTCTTGGAAGGAAGTTATGTTCAGTTTCATCACCGAGGGATGAAGTTTTTCTCTAATCTTCTCTTTGATGCTTTCCCCCAGTCACCAGGGGTAAAGGATGATGTTCTTCAATACACATAATGATTTTTTTCTTTGCCTATAGGGTTACTGCTGGGGCTCAGTTCCAACACTATGAATCCACTGCTCCTGGCTGCCATTTTTTTTTTTTTTACACATTTATTGGATAGCACTGAGAGAAATTAAAAGAGGAGGTGGAAATAGGGAGAGGAGAAGCTAGACACCTGCAGATCTGCTTCGCTGCTTGTGAAGCGTATCCCCTGCAGGTGGTGAGCTGGGGGCTTGAACCAAGATCCTTGTGCGGGTCCTTGCACTTTGTACCCTGTGCACTTAAGCGGATGCAGCACTACCCAGCTCCCCCAGCTCCCCACAATACATTCTTTCTTATGCTCTTTCCTACTCTGTAGCTGTTTGTCCTTACATCACTATTCTCCCCACCCCAGTTTCTTCCTGTATGAAGCTTCTATGTCAGTTGCTTAGAACATGTCATGTTCTGCCATACCTCCATGCCTCTGTATGCACTGTGTCCTCTTTTAAGAGAACTCTCTCTCTTGGGGAGTCAGGCGGTAGTGCAGCGGGTTAAGCACACGTGGCACAAAACATAAGGACTGGCGTAAGGATCCCGGTTCGAGCCGCCGGTTCCCCACCTGCAGGGGAGTCACTTCACAGGCGGTGAAGCAGGTCTGCAGGTGTCTATCTTTCTCTCCCCCCTCTGTCTTTCCCTCCTCTCTCCATTTCTTTCTGTCCTATCCAACAACAACGACCACAATAATGACTACAACAATAAAACAAGTACAACAGAAGGGAATAAATAAATATAAAAAAATAAATAAAAAAGAGAACTCTCTCTTTGACTTGCCTGCCTTATGCATGCCCCCTTTGCAAGATCAAGTTCAGTTTGCTTTCCCCTGAGCACCCTTTCTACAGTCCTAAGCAATGAATTACTCTCTCTTCCGGGATTCTATGGCATTCAAACATTTCTAATTAAATGCAATTAAAGACGCACGGGTATTTGAAACAATTGAATACATCTTTCACGCATGTGACCTCAGTGTTACCTCTTTGCATAGCTACAGTATGAAACTAACGCCCTAATGTTGACATTGGTACCATCCGCAGAGCTTCAGGTCTTAGCAGTTGCGCATGCACTCATTCATAAGTCGGTTTTTAGGTCTGTGTGATTGTAGCTTAGCTATAGATTCATGTAGATTACTAGCTTAGTCAAGATACAGAACTGTTCTGTCTCTACAAACACCTTATACCACCCCTCCTTTTTTATTTTGTGGATCCAAGGCCTCATGCACGTGTTACTTTATCTTTGTGAAGCACTTTTTAACTCACAGGGAAACGCACACGCACACGCACACGCACACGCACACGCTCACACACACACACACACACACACACACGCAATACTGCAGATTCCATTGGTGTCTTGGTACCTTCCACATGGTGCTTCAGCTCAAACTTGGGCTTGAATCTGGGTGATGAGACAAGACACACGCCTAACTCCCATAAACTATCTTTCTTTTTTATTTTTCTTTTAATATTTATTTATTCCCTTTTGTTGCCCTTGTTTTATTCTTGTAGTTATTGCTGTCATTGTTGTTGGATAGGACAGAGAGGAGTGGAGAGAGGAGGGGAAGCCAGAGAAGGGGAGAGAAAGACAGACACCTGCAGACCTGCTTCACGGCCTGTGAAGCGACTCCCCTGCAGGTGGGGAGCCGGGGGCTCGACCCGGGATCCTTATGCCGGTCCTTGCACTTTGCACCACCTGTGCTTAACTCGCTGAGCTACCGCCGGACTCCCATGAGCTATCTTTCTAATCTCTCTTAACTACCGCTTGATGGCCACAGATACTTCCTTTACTCCTATTCTTTAAGTTTTTTTGTTTTTTTTTAAGCCCAACATAATTCTTCTGAGATTACCCAAACTGTGAGGGGTATCAATTTGTTTTAATTACTGAATAATGGTCCATGAGATGACTGAACTAAAGTTCTGTGGCATTTTTTTACATGTGTGTTTCACCAGCTTTTATCATCTTACCTATGTTTTTTTTTTTTAACTATTTATTCAGGAGCTCAGCCATGTAGGTGGTCTGCCCCTACCCACTGAGTTACCAATGGAGCCATAGACACCATATATTTTAATTTTTGCCAGTACTTCTTCCCAGTAGACGTTTAATCTTTCTTTATTATTGACTTCCCGCTACAAACACTACAACCTCATACGCTTTAAATGTTTGTGGTTTGCCTGTTGTTTTTGTTTGTTTGTTTGTTTATTTGTTTGAGAAATCAGAAGTAAACTTGGAGTGCAAACCTCCCTGTGTCTTTTCTCTGCACTGACTAATGTTTCTGTGGCTTTATTCCTGCCATCCGCCTTTCCGCACAGTTTGCATGGAAGAGGAACCCACACACCTGAAGCTGGGCGTGTCCATTCAGAATCTGATAAAAGTTTACCAGGATGGCATGAAGGTGGCTGTGGATGGCTTGGCCCTGAATTTTTATGAGGGCCAGATTACCTCCTTCCTGGGCCATAATGGAGCTGGAAAGACCACTACCATGTAAGCAGAGGGCTTGGGTCTCACAGAATTTGATTCAGAAAGGTTAGGTAGTGAAGTCAGCAACCTATAACTAAAGTTACTGTGTTGGTTACTGAGCAAAGACCTAACACTTGAGGAGATGCCAGGTGTCAAAATATTATCTAATTATGAGAGTGCTTTTCTATGTGGTGCTTTCTTTTGTTTTGTTTTGGCTGGATTTTATTTCTCCAGCACAAAACAGGCTAGGAGATTTCGATGACCTTTCCCATTTAGGCCTCAGAATTCTATGACATTCTTTGAGGCTTAGGCTATGACAGATCTGAGACAGGGTCTTCTCTTGAATGGGTCTGGTCTCAACTATGGCATAAGAATGTGGGAAAGACATGAAATATGTCAGAAGGAGGTAGTCATTACCAGAACTCTGTCTCTAAATGGATATGGGAACTAGCTGGATAGCAGGCTATGACTGCCCTCTCCAGGACCTGCATGGGTTGTACAGTGAGCAGCTTTAGGAAGGAACACAGGTCACAGAAGCCCTAGTTAGCCTCAGCGGCATTCAATAGGGTCCCATAACTAGTGCAGACAGTGTAGCACTTAAGGGATAAACGCTTCTTGTCTGCCAGTTTTCATATATTAGCCATCTTGTAGAAACATTTTAAAGGGTACACAAACTCTTATCACCTAACACAAAAGTGATTTTGCTTTAAAAAAAATTTTCTCCTGTTTTGTCCATTTTGTTCTCGTGGATGAGACCTTAGGCACACAACGTATAGACCTACAGTCCACCTTGCAAATTGGAATCTTTGTAATTTTTTAATGTACTAACATTCCCATTATCAATCATGCAGACACTCCTAGTTACTCACTAAAACACACATGCTTTTGCCTTGTGCCAGGACTGTTAGGAGGTCATTAGAGAGTTAACGAGGGTGGTAGGGGCTTCTGCCCCTGCTACCTTGATGGTACAGCCTAGGGTAGAGTATTTCCAGGGGAGGAAGTTGATTCCAATTCCTGTGACTTTAAACTTTCATTCTCAGGTCAATCCTCACTGGGCTGTTTCCTCCTACCTCTGGCACTGCCTACATCCTGGGGAAAGACATACGCTCTGAGATGAACACCATCCGGCAGAACCTGGGGGTCTGTCCTCAGCATAACGTGCTGTTTGACATGTGAGTACGGGCAGCTTCAGAAGCAGACTCTGGTTGCGTATGTGTCCTGAGACTCATAGGTAGAGTGTGACTTAAGCATTTCGCCTTCTTGGGGCTGGAAGGACTTCTTCTTTAGACATACTGAAATCTTCTTGTCCTTTGATAAGTAGAAAGTAAATTGTTGGGTATGTGTCAATCTAGCAGGGGGCTTGGGGAAAGGTGTTCTCTGTTACTGTCCTCACCATTCTCCCATCTTCTGTAGACACATGTAGTAGGTGTGGATGTTGGCGTTTCAGTCCCTCCCAGATGCTAACTGTAGCTCTAACGCTCAGATCCAGCAGTTTCTCGGGGTTCTTTGTATTACAGCCTGGTGTTTTCTGCTGAAGTCACTTGCTTCTATTCAGGTCTTGTCAGTTAGTAGGGCCCCGGGGAGCCCTCCTCAGAAAGAAGAGAAGGACATGAGCTTTGCGATCTGGAGCAAGGACTTCCCAGTCCTGGGCCCCAATTTCTTCCTCTTAATCTGAATTGAGGGGTTTGGGCTGGTCTTTTTTCTCAGTGGCTTCTAAGGTGCTTTGAGTTTCAGGAGGCCGATTTAGGTTAGTATGAGAAGACCAGCCTCTTGGCTAACAGGATAGAAGGAAGCCCTTTTAAGGATATGGAATTTAAAGTTATAGCTGGGTCAGAAGGGCAGCTAGGTCATGGGCTATGGTGCAAAACAAACACTTGGCCTAAGTTAGAGCCACAATAGCACATATGGGGGTGTCACAACACTTGGAGAAACTCCAGTGCTGTGGTGTCTGAAAGGGAAAGGAAAAAAATAAGATGGCCTGGGAATGATGACATCATGCATGCATGAGACCCCTGTACCACCAAGATAGATGGATAGACAGAGAGATAGATGGATAGACAGACAAACAGACAGACGGACGGATGAACTGAGTTGCAACTGAGTGATGCATAGTGTCCAGGCCTGCTGGGAATAAATCAAAAGTGACGTGTCATATCTCAACTTTGGTTTCTTGGGCAACTTGTTTGGCTGTTTATTATTATTCTATCATGAGTAATTCCTAAATGTTATTTTGTAGAAGGTGATAATGTTAAAGGATTTAGAGGGTGAGGAATCCGGGCCATTTTCTTCTGAGTCAGAAGGCACTGTATCCTGGTGCAGTGTGCCTGGTCCAGCTCATCTGACTCAGTTTACCTGCCCCTCTGTCCTCAGGCTGACTGTTGAAGAACACATCTGGTTCTATGCCCGCCTGAAAGGGCTCTCAGAGAAGCATGTGAGAGCAGAGGTGGAGCAAATGGCCCTGGAAGTGGGTTTACCACCCAGCAAACTGAAAAGCAAAACAAGTCAGCTGTCAGGTGAGCTGCTTATCCCCACCCCTCATTCCTTCAGATCAAATTGCCCTACACATGAGCACACGCGCGCGCGCGCACACACACACACACACACACACACACACACACACACACACGAGAAGCAACAACTGCCCTCTGGTGCCCAATTGAAGGAGGTTGGGTGGGTCAGGAATGTGTCTCTGGCTTGTCTCCAGTCTCCTCTCTTTTGCTTTCAGTCACTGTCTAGGGCCATATTGAACCTCCTCCCTCCCCGCGCCCCTTTCTTGCAGGTGGAATGCAGAGAAAGTTGTCTGTGGCCTTGGCCTTTGTGGGGGGATCCAAGGTCGTTATCCTGGATGAGCCCACAGCTGGTGTGGACCCTTATTCCCGCAGGGGAATCTGGGAGTTGCTGCTGAAGTATCGACAAGGTATTTACTTATTTATTTATCCGTCGCCTCCAGGGTTACCGCTAGGGCTCGGTGCCTGCACTAGAATCCACTGCTCCTGGAGGCCATTTTTTCCATTTTGTTTGTTATTGTTGTTGTTGTGGTTGGGTAGGACAGAGAAAAATCCAGAGAGGAGGGGAAAACAGGGAGGGGGAGAGAAAGACACCTGAAGACCTGCTTCACTGCTTGTGAAGCGACCTCCCTGTAGGTGGGGAGCCGGGGACACGAACGGGGATTCTTGTGCCAATCCCTGCACTTCATGCCATGTGCGGTTTAACTGGTATGCCACCGCCCACCCCCCTCAACAAGGTATCTAATGTGTGTGTACTCTGAATTATGGCTTGGGAGATACAGGCCGAGAGACTATTGAGTGTATACCTGGATTCCATAACCACTCTTGATTATGCAACAGAATTGCTCGTTAGGGAAAATGTATTTCTTTTCACAAAAGAGAGAGACAGAGAGAGAGAGAGACTAGAACAGTATTCTTTTCACAAAAGAGAGAGTTAAAGAGAGAGAGAGACTAGAACACCAGTCTACCCACTAAATCACTTCCCAAATTGCAGAACTCTTTTTATTTATTTTATTTCTTTAGCTTTTCTTTATTGGGGGGGGGGACTGATGGTTTACCTGCAGACATCATTCTAAAGCTCTTCCACGATGTGTAAGCAGGAGGCCTGATTTACAAGGCACTTAAAAGGATATGCTTCATTACCCAGAGACCCACAGAAGAAAAATGGAAAGCAAAATCATAGTCCCCACTTACACCTGTAGCACAGGACTCACACACGTTACATAACTTTGTTATGTATCAGCCCAAGCTGCTGAGAATCGATCGGGTCCCTCTGTGCCTCTCTGTCCCCTACATGCTGCTTTCAAGTGTTTGGAACTGATGAGTCAGGCGGAGAGATGCAGATATGACTGGCAGGTTGTTGTGAGACACAGAAACTATGTAAGGTTACCACATCTCACAGAAAGACTTTTCGTAATGTCCACCTGCAGTGGATTTCCCAGCCAGTTCAAACTGGCCATTGAGGTATTAGAAAAGTCATCACCTCATCTGTCTGTCTGTCATATGGAGGTTTGATTTAAATGAGAACGCAGGCCGATCACACAGAACACTGCTTGGAAAATAGCACATTACAAAATTAATGTTTGTTCTTATTTCTATTCAAATACAACAGCTATACTTGTGACTTCACCATCCTGTGTGCGATTGGCATACAGACATCCGAGTCTTCCTCTCATGTTTAATCCTGCTAGTGTTTTAACGTTTCTATAGTTTTGACCCTTGAGCACAATGGGAACTGACAGGCCTTGTCCCAACCCCTTGTGTTGGCACCCGGCAGGCCGCACCATTATCCTGTCCACACACCACATGGATGAAGCAGACATCCTGGGGGACAGAATTGCCATCATTTCCCATGGAAAGCTGTGCTGTGTGGGCTCTTCCCTGTTTCTGAAGAACCAGCTGGGAACAGGCTACTATCTCACCTTGGTCAAGAAGGATGTGGAGTCCTCTCTCAGTTCCTGCAGAAACAGCAGTAGCACCATGTCCTACCTGAAGAAGGTGCGTTACATTTCTGGTCCTGGGTTGGTGCTGGGTCTGGGGAGTCAGGGCTTGTTGACTGTAGGTGTACCTACCTTGGACCTTGGGGACTGGGTGGTGGTGCACCCAGTTAAGCACTCACATTATCATGTACAAGAAACTAGGTTCAAGCCCCTGCTCCCCAACTTTGCGAGGTGGGGGGGAGGATGCTTCATGAGCAGTGAACCTGATCTGCAAATACCTGACTTTCTCCATCTCTATCTCCCCCTCCCTTCTTAATTTCTCTTTGCCCTAGCCAATAATAATAATAATTAAAAAAGAGGTGGAGTGGTGGGTGGTAGCGCAGTGGGTTAAGTGCAGGTGGTGCAAAGTGCAAGGACTGGCGTAAGGACCCCGGTTCGAGCCCCCGGCTCTCCACCTGCAGGGGAGTCGCTTCACAGGCGCTGAAGCAGGTCTGCAGGTGTCTGTCTTTCTCTCCCCCTCTCTGTCTTCCCCTCCTCTCCCCATTTCTCTCTGTCCTATCCAACAATGACAACAATAATAGTAATGACAGCACCGATGAACAACAAGGGCAAGGAGGGGGAAAAATGGCCTCCAGGAGCAGTGGATTCATAGTGCGGGCATCAAGCCCAAGCCCCAGCAATAACCCTGGGCGCAAAAAAAAAGAGAGATGGGGGGAATGACCTTTGGGAGTGGTGGGTTCATAGTGCCAGCATTGAGACCCAGCGATAACCCTGGTGGAAAAAGAGAGAGAGAGAGAGAGAGAGAGAGAGAAAAAGAGAGAGAGTATCTTATATGTGGACCTCTCAAACAACTTCTGTTTCTTTTTTGCCTCCAGAGTTAGGTTCCTGCACTATGAATCCACTGCTTCTGTGGCCATTTTTAATAAAAATTTTTTTGGATAGGACATCGAGAAATCGATGAGGGGAAGGGAAGACAGAGAGGGAGGGAGAGAGAAAAATAGATACCTGCGGACCTGCTTTACCACTTGTGAAGCAACTGCCCTGCAGATGGGGAGCCGGGGGCTCGAACCAGGATCCTTGTGCAGGTCCTTGTGCTTTGTACTATGTGCGCTAAACCTGGTGTGCCACCACCCGACCCTACGACTCTGTTTCCATTGTGCTAACTCTCAAGACTTAGTCTGTTTCCTTACGAAAGGAAGCATAGAGAGTGGTGGAGGAGGTCCTTAGAGGGTATGCTTCTAGCAAAGAGAAGATCTTTGTCAAGAGTTAAGACCCCTGGCCACAGAAAGACTTCTCCTGTCCTGCTTATTGTCTTTAAACCTTAGTGATCTTCAGAGTGGGTGTGGGTGTGGGAGTGGGTGTGAAGTTTCTGGGGAAATTAAACCCAGCATCTTGCACATCTGTGTTATCATTGAACTATCTCCCCACCTTAATGTTGATATTCTTATGAGAGAAGCAAAAGCCCCCCTGTACCACCCATGGAGTTTGTGTCTCTGTTCGTCCTGCTTCTGTGTGGAGCTTGGGGTCCAGCCTAGAGCCTTCTGTGTGGAACGTATGTCTTCTGCCCACTGAATCAGCTCCCTACTGTGACCTTGACTTTTCAACAACAACAACAGATTTTTGTGGATTCCTGATTTTATGCCAGCCACCCACTCTAGCTGTTCTAGGTTAATTCTGAGCAGACATTCTTTGAAACCCTACTGCAATTTATTAACATGCAAAGTTAACTCAAAGGGCAGAGCTACCCAGCACTCTTGTAATTATATTGGATGAGGGAATTGTGTGTTTTGTATTTATCTGGTACTTTTTCCATGACTCACCCCATGGATTAGTAGGAAACGAGATCAGAACCCAAATAACCAAGTGTATTTGCGTCACATTACAGGCACAAGGTTCATTCATTGAAATTAGTGGCACCTAGATCCATCTGTAGCCTAACCTTGATGTGTCCACTTTGTTGAACCAGCACGTGGTTACTCAAAGTGGCCTGGAACATTTCAGTCATATGGCAACTTGCTAGAAAGGCTGGAACCTGGCTCAGAATCAGAATCTGCATTTTCACGAGGCTCCTTGAAGGTCGTTGCACATCTTAAAGCCTAAGAAACACCGAGCTAGATCACTAGCAGGCCTGAGCTGATGGGCGAATGCCTAGTGGTCGGCACTGTCAACAGCTCTGCTTCCCAGTCTCCTGGTGCATTTAGTACACACGTGTCAGACAGAGACTGCAGAAGCCCAGGCCGCCCAGCTGCATGCCTCCCAGGAGCAGCTTCTCGCTCTGGTTCTATGTCATGGAGCCTTTTTGAAGCCCAGGCAAAGGTGGTGGTAACTGTGCCTTGCCTGGGACCTGACCCATTCTCACCTCCTTCTTTGCCATCAGGAAGACAGTGTTTCTCAGAGCAGTTCTGATGCTGGCCTGGGCAGCGACCATGAAAGTGACACGCTGACCATCGGTAAGGACTCTGGGGTTTCTTATTCAGGTGGTCCCTGAGCTACACCCAGCTGGGCAGAGTGGAGGCAGAGGAGGAGAGGTGCAGAGGCTGGTGGCGCTGACGCAAGGTTTGCTACGGGGCTGGGACTGGGTAAGCGGGAGTGGGTGCAGCTTGGTGGCAGATTGGCCTAACGCCTGCTGGGGAGCCTGGGACTTGGTCTGGGTACTGGTAGGGTAATGTCACAGACAACAGGGTTGAGTGGGAGACCCTGGAGGGGAATGGATCTAACTGAAGGGTGGAGGCCAGAGATGATGATAGGGATGCCAAGCATTTGGAGTGAGCTTAGAACTCAAGACTTAGAGAAGGTGAGAGCCCATGAGATCAAAGAGTCGGCCGTATCTTCCTTAGAAAGCATGGATGGGAGGCCAGTGTCACTAGCAGTACATACGGAACAGTTATTACTGCTTAGTCTTAACAGCCAGCTCTTCCCAGGAAGACATTTTGTAGGAATTGTTTGACTAACCCTATATTCGTGTAAATAAAAGCTTGCTTTGAAAGGTGAGAGCTTTCTGAGAAATCTTTTAAAATTCCTTGACTGACATTTTCCCACTGAGATGCTCTAGACATGAACTAATGGGCTTTCAACTTCAAAAGGTGTCTCAGCCATTCTTCTCGCTCACCCAGACACCTCTCCATCATCCATCCATCCATCCATCCATCCATCCATCCATCTATCCATCCATCCATCCATCCGTCCACCCACCCATCCATCCTATACCCAACCCATTCACCCACCTATCTGCCCACTTAGTCACTTCCCCACCCACCCATCATGTGCCGAGTGCCTAACTTTGGGATGAATAAGATACAGTCCTTGCTCCCCCAACCCCACCAGGAACTCAGAGGACAGAAACAAACATATAGAATATCCTCAGTTATCTGGGATGGCTCTAGAAGAATGACAGTGACTTCTGAAGAGTAGGCCAAAGAGAAGATTGTGGGATGATTGGGCCTACTGTGGATTCTCGGAGCTGCCTGACTACGTTTATGCTTCATCCCCTGCAGATGTCTCTGCTATCTCTAACCTCATCAGAAAGCATGTGCCTGAGGCCCGTTTGGTGGAAGACATTGGGCATGAACTGACCTATGTTCTGCCCTACGAAGCTGCCAAAGAAGGAGCCTTCGTGGAGCTCTTCCATGAGATTGATGACCGGCTGTCAGATCTGGGCATCTCTAGTTATGGAATCTCAGAGACTACCTTGGAAGAAGTAAGTTAAGTGACTGACTCAGAGCACTAGTAGGGTTAGCATTGAAGAGACATCTCTCAGGATAGTGCGTTTACCATGTACACAGCCCAGGATTGAACTCCAGCACCCATGGGGGCTACCATGGTCCTGAGGAGTGCACTAGTCCTATGATATCTATAATCTGTCTATCTATCTATCTATCTATCTATCTATCTATCTATCTATCTATCTTGCCTCACTCACTCTCCCCACTTCTGCCTCTGTCTTTCTCCTAATGCTTGGATCCCTGCCATGTGGAGGTAAGAAACCATTGTTACCATAATTCTCATTTTTATCTTGAGAATGTATCACAGTACTAGCCTACTCAAAGATATGGGGCCATAGAATTGAAAAAAGTCACTCGTTCTTTGTAGGTTTAGAATGCCTTTGGTTTTGTCATTGCCAGGGCTTCACTACCACAGGATGACTTTTTCAGGTGGAATGAGAGAGACATAGATGAAGAGACACACAGAGAGGGAATGCCACCAAAGTACCAAAGCTTTCCTCAGTGTAGTAGTCGCTGGACTCCCAACTTGGGTCATGCGCAAGGCAAAGCAGTCCTCTCAAGTGAACTGTCTCGATAGCCCAGAATATGTTTCTTCCTCCTACCTTTTCCCCTCCCTCCCTCTCTCCCTCCCTCCCTCCCTCCCTCCCTCCCTCCCTCCCTCCCTCCCTCCCTCCCTTCCTTCCTTCCTTCCTTCCTTCTTTCCTCCCTCCCTCCCTTCCCTTTTTTCCTTTCTCCCCCATCCCTCATTTCCTTCTCTCTTGCCTTTCTGAAACAGTTTCCTAATATTGTAGTTTTAACTTGAAAATGATTGTCTACATTGGTAAATCTCACCACTGAGAACATGCCCTCTGGTTAGAAATAGCTTCGGTCCCAAGTGAGTCTGACCCAGTGTTACTAATAAGTGCTGCTCTCTGCTTCTTGTCCTGAGAGGCTAGCACACCTTCCAACAACACAGTGCACCTGCATGACAGTTGCTCTCATAGCCGGGAGCTTCTAATGTCCCTATGTTATTCTTATTTTCCAGATATTTCTCAAAGTGGCTGAAGAGAGTGGGGTGGATGCAGAGACTTCAGGTAAGAACGTTTGGGCACAGCCTTTGCCCTCTGTACTTTTCCCTTTGAATTGTTTCACCACATTCTTATTTTTTCTTAGTATAAATGTGTTACAGATGCAGAGGGCTTATTTCGTTACATAACAAATAGGATTTCTTCCCTTTCCCCTCAGATGGTACCTTGCCAGCACGACGAAACAGACGGACCTTCGGAGACAGGCAGAGCTGCCTTCACCCGTTCACTGAAGATGACGCGATTGACCCTAATGATTCTGACATAGACCCAGGTCTGTTTGGGCAAGATTTGTGTTAGATTGTTTGAAAGTCAGTTTCTCTCTTATATTCTTCTCTGGTGATGTACTTCAGCTAGGATGATAGGTACCCAGAGGCGCCAAAGGGAAGTGGGAAAGGAGAGAAGTCTCTTTCCCTCTTCCTCCTACATATGAAAAAATCTGAAAGAACCTATTTTAATCACTTGCTCTATTTAGCTGAGAGCTTTTTCTAAAGTGACCCATAAAAACATGGTACCTCAGCCTTCTGAAACCACTTATTTTTCCTGCAGAATCCTAGTTTCTAATATACATTGGATGTTTAATTGCTAGACAAATATTCTTTGAATGATTTTTGAAGAGGGGAATGACATTGCTTTAGTACTCTTAGACTTAAGGTAGTTTAGGGGTCCAGGTGGTGGTGCACCCAGTGAAGGTCATGTATTAGCAAGTGCAAGCACCCAAGCACCCGGGTTTCAGTCCTTGTTCCCTACCTGCAGGAGGGACACTTCTAAGTGGTGAAGCAGGTCTGCAAGTGACTATCTTTCTCTCTCCTTCTCTATCTCCTCATCCTTCTCTCAATTTTCCTCTTTCCTGACTAATAAAAATTAGGGATTAAAAAAAAAGAGATAGGAAGAAAGGGAGGGAGGGATGAAGGAAGGAAGAAAGAAGAGAGAGAGAGAGAGAGAGAGAGAGAGAGAGAGAGAGAGAAAGAGAGAAAGAAAGAAAAAGAAAGAAAGGAAGGAGGAAGGAAGAAAAAGCTGCCAGGAGTAGTGAATTCAGTAGTGCCAGCACTGAGCCCCAGAAATAGCCTTGGTGGCAATCTATAAATAAATATATTTCAATAAGGATGTCTCTGTGTGCTTGACTGGGTTAGAGAAGGGGAGGGAAGAAATAAATAACCTCAGTTAAGAATCATTCGTTTTAGACGAGAATTTCTGTAACATTTTCGGAAACCAAGCTTTGTGGCTTTTCTAGCCTCATCTTTCATGTTGACTCTCATTCTGTCCCTGACTCCATGTTCCTAGTTCTTAGGTCATCAGTTTGTACATGTTCTGCCAACAAAGTGTAATAGGTGAGAGACAAACTGACACTGTATGTTCTCAAGTAGAGAGTTGTTGGAAAGGCCAGGATGTATTTTTCTTTTTTTCCCTCCTCCAGGGTTATCTCTAGGGCTCAGTGCTGGCACTGAGTCTACTGCTCCTGGGGGCCATCCTCCTGCTTTTTTTTTTTTTTGGCTAGTGCAGAGAGAAATTGAAAGGAGAGTGGACAATAGAGAGGGAAAAAGACACCTGCAGACCTCTTCACCGCTTATGAAACAACAGCCCCCCTGCAGGTGGGGAGACGGGGACTCGAACTAGGATACTAGGATGCGTGTCCTTGTGCTTTGTACTATATGCGCTACCTCCTGGCCCCCGTGATGTATTTTTTTTATACACACACATGTGTGTCATGACTGTTCTGACAATCCAGTGTATCAGCCAACATATACGGCCTGTTTCACAAAATATTCTGTTAAGAAGTTGAGGATGACAGGGTTTGAGTGGTTTGAGGTAACACTCAGATATATGAGAAGACATCTCTGCTACTTTCTGTTGTCTCAAAGCACTTTCATTTTATGGACATATCAGACAACTAAACAGTAGATTATATTATTACTGGATGTTTTAAGTCTAACTTTTTGTTAGACTTGGATATGTCAGGAAAACTCTTTCTTCTTTCTCTTCCTTCCTTCCTTCCTTTTTTTTTTTTTTCTTTTTTGCCTCTAGGGTTATCACTAAGGCTAGGTGCCAGCACTACGAATCCACTGCTCCTGATGGCCATTTTTTTCCCCAAGTTTATTTGATAGGACAGAGAGCAATTGAAACAGAAGAGGGAGAGAGAAAGATAGACACCTGCAGACCTGCTTCACTGCTTGCGAAGCTCCCCCATGAAGGTGGGGAGCTGGGTGCTCAGACCTTAACTTTAGTACTATCTGTACCACCCTGTGCCCACCTTTTATTCTTGAGTCACTTCTACCCTCCAAAACAAACTTCTGAGGTTGCTGAAGACGCTGGGGGGGGGGGGGGGGGAGGAGCGTGACTATGCCGAAATACTAAAGGTAATTGGTGTGAGCTTCAGTATCAACTTCTTGCAGAATCTCGAGAGACTGACCTGCTGAGTGGGATGGATGGCAAAGGCTCGTACCAGGTGAAGGGCTGGAAACTCACACAGCAGCAGTTTGTGGCCCTTTTGTGGAAAAGGCTACTGATTGCTAGACGGAGTCGGAAAGGATTCTTTGCACAGGTGAGACACTCTGTTCCTGGCCAAAGACCCGGGCTTCATGGGCTCCATGATCAATTCAGGCAGGGTAGCATTTTGGTTATGAGATGGAAACTGGACCAGCTTTTTGGTATTTCAGTCCCAGTTCTGCTTCTCATCACTTGTGTATGTATTGAAAGGACTTTGCTGTGTGTGCATAATGGACTTGGCTGTGGGGCAGCTGAGAGTGGGTTTAAATAATCAAAGCTTTATTAGTCAGTGCAGTATTACAGGTCGTAAATTTTAGGCACCACAAAATAAGTAGTGAAACTCCAGAACATAAAACTAGGGGCATCGTTGAGGTCTTTGTTTCTTAAAAGTATATAGTTACAGCAATCACTGGAAGGTGTTTAGAGTTTACTTAGAGAATATATACAGGTCATTGTTCTCAGCGAAAATACTGCTAATAGCATTTGAAGTGATGCAAGAAAATTAGGTAGTAGTTATTCTCAAGGCCATCAAGGAAGACAGTCACTACCATTTACTTTAACTTGATTCTATAGAGTTTGGTTTACAGCTTGGGGTCTAAATGGACCTAGTCTCTTTTTCTCTAGAATACAAACGAGAAGACTGAGGCTAGAGAGAAAGTAATTTCAGATGGATAAACTTCTACAGAGAAAACTATCCTTCAGGTCTTTTTGTCCCTGGCCCAGGACTTGCTCTTTTAGCCTTTCTCTTGGGTGAGCCGGACTCATGGCTCCATGTGAGCTTTTTCATGTCTCCTAAGTTGCACTGACATGTGACCACTGTTTATTCTGTAAAGTTCTCAGTCCACTACCTCTGACCGGTGGTCATAAACTCTTGCTTTTTTGCCACCATTTTCCAGAAATGACCTACGAGGAAGAGGGTTCATGTTCAGGTCAGTAGGAAGATCTTTGGGAGTTTAGCACTGACCCTGTATTCATAGGGCTTGCCCCTTGGTTTTCTTTCTGAAACTAACTTTTCTGGTATCCTCCACCCCTTTCTGTCCCTGGGTATAGATTGTCCTGCCAGCTGTGTTCGTCTGCATTGCCCTTGTGTTCAGCTTGATTGTGCCACCCTTTGGCAAGTACCCCAGCCTGGAACTTCAGCCTTGGATGTACAATGAGCAATACACATTTGTCAGGTAAGTGCTTCCTCTCTTGGCTCAAGGACAGAGAAAGATTGGGCAGACCAAGGATGTTTTTTCTGCTGAGGTTCAGGGGGCACATACAGTTTTACACCAAGGTGGAATAGATTTTTATCAGCTATGACTCAAGCCTATACAAAAATCATTGTAAATCGGAAGGAAAAGACAACAAAAAAAAAAAAAAAAAGGAAAGAAAGAAAAGAAAAGAAAACAACAATTCTAGCAAATGAACATTGCACAAAACCTGAAGTAATAACTTTGTCCCCTGTTGATGCATTTGTGTCTATTACATAATGAGATTGTATGCATATGTCAGTGATTGTGCTAGAAAGCATTAATTGCCTCAATTTAAAAAAAAAGAAAGAAAAACTATGTCAGTCTTCTGCTTTTTGAGTTCTAATAACCTGCTGAGCTGGTTCTTCTCATTACCTACAGTAACGACGCCCCTGAGGATATGGCCACGCAGGAACTCCTGAATGCTCTCACCAAAGACCCTGGCTTTGGGACTCGATGTATGGAAGGAAATCCAATCCCGTAAGTGCCCCCTGAGCCATGAATCCCACCAAGGCTAGCTTCTCGTGCCCACCCACTGAATTTATCCACATTGACACGTGCTACATTGGAACTACCTTCATTTGAACCAGGCTTTTAATTTTTAAAAAGCTAATACAGCAACCTAATCAGACAGTAGCAGCAAAATCCAACAGATCCAGCAGACAAAGGGGGTTTCCTAACATCCTGCAAAGTGAACCACTATAAACCCAATTTGTTTACTGCTTTAGAAATCAGTATTGACGTTAAGTAGCACTTTATTCTGGTCAGATGCACTGCCCTTCATCTCTTCCCCTCAGCGTCTATACCCAAGAGCAGAGGTGGTGTGACATAATATATAAAATGGGACTTTTTTATTGTCACTTTTTTTCCCTTTACCAACTTGAAAAGATGATCTGCTGTCTATAATAGTGGGCACTTACTTCCTTTAGAGCTACATGTTTTTAGTGAAAAAATCCTTTTAAAGAAAGTAGACAGTGTATAATAAATAAATCCAGTAGGTATGTGTAGGGAGCTGTGTGTAAAGACAGTGAAGTGGGGTCCAGGTGGTGGCACACCTGATTAAGCACACATGTTACAATGCACAAGGAACCAGGTTCGAGCCCCTGGTCCCCACCTGCACAGGGAAAGCTTCACAAGTGGTGAAGCAGGGCTGCAGGTGTCTCTCTGTCTCTTTCCCTCTCTACCTCTCCCTACCCTCTCAATTTCTTGCTATCTCTATCCAATCAATAAATAAAGATAATTTTAAAAATTGGGCAAGTAGTCAGATGCTGTTGGATTAAGTTAACTGCTGTTCAGTTTATGAGCCTTGAGGGTCTCTCTTGTTCCATCACTCTTATCTGTAAAATGGCCTTGTAGCTTATCAGGCTGTTGGTGCGAGGAGAAATCCAATGAATGCATGCTTTGTCTTCCAGTTAGTGAGGAGATGGATGTCCGTGTTATGATTGGCCGGTACTACCAAGGCAATAGAAAGGCCAGCCTCTGTGAGTTAATCCTGCCCTTGTATCCACTCACTGCAGAGATATGCCCTGCTCGGTGGGGGAGGAGGAGTGGACCATGGCCCCAGTTCCCCAGACCATTATGGACCTCTTCCAAAACGGGAACTGGACTCTGGAAAACCCATCACCGACCTGCCAGTGCAGCAGTGATAAAATCAAGAAAATGTTGCCCGTGTGTCCCCTGGGTGCAGGGGGCCTGCCTCCTCCACAGGTAAGTCCCTGTCAGAGCAGATGGGCTACAGAGACCTTCTGCTTAGGAAGGAGTAGAAGGCCAGGAGGGTCTCTTGAAGTCTTGATCTCAATTCTTGTCATAGCCAAAGCATGTGAGCTTTCAGAGTTGGACCTTTGCCTGGTTTCTCTACTTTGAAAAGTCAGCCTGGGTTACTTATTTAAGTTAAAACCAGAGCACAGCACTGCAGCTTAGTAGACTGTGGAAGCCATGCTGGGAGCACTCCCTGGGGTGTGACAGAATGGACTGTGACAGTCCAGCTTTATCCCTGGCTATTCCACAAATGAGCTGGTAACCTTGGGTAGGTTGCTCTACATCCTTGACTTGTTTCCCTGCTTCTGAATTAGGACGACTGGTCTACAATACCTCTGTGGGCTTCAAAACTCATATTTTCTGAGACTTTGATTGTGGAAATAGTCTGAGCCATAGTTTTCTTTGTAAATTTAAGGAACTGGTTTGCTTGTAACTCTGTGCTGCTGTATCACTATTTGGGATGTCAGGTGAAGACAAGAAAGTCTAGGTGAGTGTGAGAACTAAAGACTTGTTTCCCTCTTCTTAGAACAATAGTCAGTCGAGTCATTAGTATAACTCCAGTGAATAAAATGATTCACCAGGCATATTAAGTGTTGCTGCTTTTGCTGCTTCCCATAAGCCCTTTGTGAGAATCATTTTATTGGTAGTTGTTCAGAATCATTTTCTGGGAAAGGAATTGGCTTGCTGTAAGTGAATGGCCCGTGATGAGGACAGAATGGGCCAGGCCTTGGTAGTTTGCTGATGGCTGTACTTTAGCCATATAGGTAGGCTTGGTTTTACTGTGACACAAGTGGGAGTGACATTTGTCACTATACTGCTGGCTTTCTGCCCCCTTAGTTTAAGACATATGTGCTTATGTTTTCAGAGAAAACAGAACACTGCAGACATCCTTCAGAACCTGACAGGAAGAAACATTTCAGATTACCTGGTGAAGACATATGTGCAGATCATAGCCAAAAGGTTTGTTTACTAAAATTTGCTCTTGTTCTTATCAATCCTGATTATGGGGATTAGAGACTTAAAAAGATTAGAGTAAGTAATAGGAGAAACATAAAAATTTGACCTGGTCTTATCCTGGGAATTTAGGACTCTCACAAATTAGAAAAGATAAGTATTATAGCATAATGGTTATGCAAAGAGACTCTCATGCCTGAGGCTCTGAAGGCCCAGGTTCAACCCCTGCACTTTCATAAGCCAGAGCTGAGCAGTGCACCGGTTAAAGCAAAGGATTATAGCCATTCACTCGTCAGCTTCCGGGTTGAGATAATCGGGAGCACGATGTACATTAAATAAACTCTGGAGGCTATGTGCACATCACTGTGATGACAACACTGTATCATTTGTCCCAAAGTTACTAAGAAATTAGGTCTTGAATGTCTTCTTATGAAAACACTATGATAATTATGAGGCATGATGCAAGTGTTTGCTGTCACGACAATTCTAATCTATAAATTGTCAAGTCAATGTGGTTTATAAGATTAAGCTAAACAATGTGACTTGTCTGCTAAATCTGAAAAATGAAAATGAAGCTTGCTTCAAAGTCTTGTGTCCTGCTTGCTGTGAGGATGGAATGAGAATGTAAGTGTTTATTGCCTTTCTTGGATGGAATTCACTGGAACATGTGGCCTTGTGAAGGGAAGCCTGGACCAATGTAGTAACCTGCTTTGCTTGTGGCATCTTAGAAGAGCCATAGTGCCGCGGACCACCACAGCGGATGAGCAGCAGGAGAGTCAGGGGTCTTGAAGGCAACCTCCCCGGTGGGTCAGGAGTTGGTGCGAGGGAGAACAGATAGACACCACACTCTATTGGAGGGTGAATATGGACTCATTTTAATAGTGAAACAGCGTTAGCTTTTATACTTTTTCAGGTTACATTCAGGTTGCCTAGAAAACTAGCTCATGAGGAAGTAGCAATAAGCATCATAGTCTTGTGGCTTTGGCAGGCTACATGTTAGCCTATTTCTGTAAAGAATGGTACAATACTTAGTATCGCCCTGTTCTCAGGGGAGGTCATACCCAGAATTGTTTTGACTTTTGCGGAGGGCTCTTTCTATCATTAATCTTCTATGGGGGGGCAAACGGATCTTTGCCTAGTCGTGGACCACTGTTCATCTAGGTCTGATACAGTTTAACTATTAATCTTTCTTTGTTTCAATACGTCAACTTGTACCTGGGAGGCCTCAATCTCTGCATTCTTTCTTTGAGGGGCAAGTCATAACATGACTTCTTTTGTCCGTCTATGCTGACCCACCTTCCCCACTTTCATAATGTAACTTTCAAATATGTCCCTGTGTAAGGGAGAGGGGGTGCTTCTGACTCTCCATTCCCACCAGGCACTGCCAAAGCATTATTAATCAATTGTGACAGTATAATTATTTGTAGCAATAACGGGGGGTAGAATGTGTCGACCCATTCTCGTCCTCCTGCCCAGCTTCCTTGAAGTCTGAATGCAGGTCCAGAGGAGATGACCCTGTCAGGCTCCCTGGTGAACTTTGATGGGGCGCCGCAACATAGAGCTTCCTGGGGCCTCATAGCACAGTGGTGGATATGGAGAGGCTGGTTAGGAAATGCTTGCACAGGGTTCTTTCTGCTTACTTGGGCCTCACAGGAGTTTCTCTTGACTAAATGACAAGGATATGTTTGAGTGACAGACCTTTCCATGTCATACCATGTGTTCTTTCTGTCCTGTCTAATAAAAAATAAAGGAAAGGAGAAAGAAAAAAAAAAAAAAAGGAAAAAGGACTGCTGGGACTGGTGAATTTGTAGTGCAGGCCCAGAGGCCCAGAGATAACCCTGGTGGCAATACAAACAAAGCATGATTTCATGCAAATAAGAAAAAATATTTTTATCTTTACTTATTCATTTGACAGAGACAGTCAGAAATTGAGAGGGAAGGAGGACAGGGAGAGAGACAGAGAGACACCTGCAGCACTGCTTCACCACTCGCAAAACTTCCCCTTGTAGGTAGAGTGGGGGCTTGAACACTAGGCCTTGCACATTGTAATGTGTGCTTAACCAAGTGCACCACCGCCTGGCCCCAATAATAATTTTTAAAAAATATTTTATTTACTTATTAATGCGAAAGATAGGAGGAGAGAAAGAATCAGACATCACTCTGGCACATGTCCTGTGGGGGATTGAACTCAGGACCTCATGCTTGAGAGTCTAAGGCTTTATCCACTGTGCCACGTCCCAGACTACCAATAATAAAAATTTTAAGGTGGAAGGAAGATATGCTGATTAAGTCTTCTCTATACTGGCAAACTCTCTCACACCAGCCTTATCACAGGATTAGTTCTCCGGTGGCGTTTATCCAGATAGTAATGTATTCCTTTATATCATTAGGAATATGGTTGTTTGATCTGACTTTTGACTTTCTTTGTCTTTGACAGCTTAAAGAACAAAATATGGGTGAATGAATTTAGGTAAGTAGACATAAAAATTTTTTTTATCTAGAAGTCCCATAGATGGGGTAATTTTAATATAGATATCTTAGATCCTGGAAAGTTTTTGCTTCAAGAGATTGTTGTGTCCTTAGTGTTTCTGCTCAGTGTCTAGCTGCCACTTGAATGGTCTTTGGAATACTTGGCATACTGATCTTGAGGAGTTTAACTGTTCCTTAGGATTTAACAAGAAGCGCAAGGTTGAGTGAGAAATATGTAGGGAAATCTTATTATTCCTAATTCAAATTCCCAAGGACTCCTAGTGACTCCAAGGCATTTTTTTTTTTTGAATCACTACTATGATACCAAGAAGGTCTTGTATTAAACAAAAGTTACCAAAGCCATCACTTTGCACTGTCTTTGAATTGATTTATCTCTGTAGATTTTGAAGGCACATACCAGATTGGGGAAAAAAGAAGGAAGAACCCTTGAAGCCCATTCATACTCCATTAGATATGAGATGCCATACAGGGCTGCCTCAGAAATTAGCTCCCAGTTGTTGTTCGTTGTTGTTCCTACTTCTTGTTGTCCTTTTCCCAAGAGACATTACTCACAGAACTCTGAGCAGAGCAGATGTAGAGCTTTATGGTGGCCTACAGTGCCTGGAATACACTACGGTCTCTTGGTAGCTTTCCCAAGTTTACTCTGGCCAATGTCTTGGCTTTTGATTTTCTTACCTTGGGATCCAGGTTCAGATGTGAGCCACTGAGTGGCAGAAACATGTGAGTGATGAATGTTCATTGTCTCCTCTGTGTCTCAGATGACTTTTCCTGATGTTGTAAACACAGGTATTAAGAGTTTGTAGAATCCCTTAGAGATGACCAATTTGTAGATTTATATGAGTCTGACTTTGGTCCTGAAATGGACACACAAGTTATTTAAATGAAGCATGCACATACTCAAGTGGTGTCCACTGTAGAATGATACTGTGAGCCAAACTCTGTTTTAATGTCAGACTGTTCTTTCAGGTATGGTGGATTTTCTTTGGGTTCCAGTAAGTCCCATTCATTTGCTTCAAGTGAAGAAGTTAATAATGCCATCAGTCAAATCAAGAAACACCTGAAACTGGCTAAGGTATAGTAGCTAACCAAGGGTATGTCAGAAAAATGGACCTAGAGTTGTTGGTACTGGAAGTAGTTGGCTGTTAAATGAGATAATTTTAGTTTATGCACTTAGCCACTAGAGAAATGCACTTGTTTTCAAGCATGCTTTTAAAAATACATTTTATTTAAGTGAGAGAGAGAGAGAGAGGAGAGAAAGATGGAGGAGAGACCATAGCACTACTCAGCTCTGGTTTATGGTGGTGTGAGGATGGAACCTTGGGCTTTGGAGCTTCAGTTGTAAAAGCCC